>NC_062191.1:9523915-9598915 GCF_912470025.1 Vespa velutina
CTACTACTACTACTACTACTACTACTACTACTACTACTACTATTATTACTAATACTCTACTGCTCTACTACTACTACTACTACCCCCTCCCCCATCCCTCATCCACCTCTCACGGTCTACTTGTGTTCGGGCAAAACAACAAAGGGCTGCCTTCCAGCTTGTTGCTCAGCGTAAATCTTACGTAAAGGAATGCGTAATACACCCCTCCCCTTTTCCTCCTTCTTCTTTTCCTCCTTCTTCGACTTTTACTTTTCCTACCCCTTCGTCCCTTATTCGCCTAAAGAAGATCACTTCTTACGTACCGATCTCGTTTACACTACTAATTAACGAATCACTCGATTCGCCCATTTACAGATGAGTATCTCGAGAAAAGTAAAAGTTTAAGGGTGAACTGTTTAGAGGAGTTCCGAGTTAATTGGTTAGATCGACTCGATTGAAATTAACGAAGTATCGTTCTACGAGATGATTAAATCTGAAAATTCTTGAGCGCACGGCCGTGATACGAACGATGGTGGTAGTAATTGATAAGCCCTTGCATTTTGATTTAACTAAATACGACTGCGAAATTTTTCTCTTTTTTCTTTTCTTTTGATTTTTTTCTTGCACATTTATATATTAATTATAACGAAATTAAAGGAATTTTTACGTCTGTTTAAAAAAATTTATTAAATATACATAGGTGAACTATATTTATTACATTAGTAAAATCGTACGTTGTTTAAAGTGTCAAATTAAATAAAAGTAAAAATAAAAAAAATATAAAAAAAAAAAAGAAAAAAGAAAGAAAAAAGAAAACAAAAAAGAGAAATGATTAATAAGTTTGAATTTCTTCGTTGATTTAAGAGATCGAAAAATAGAGTGACATTATGGTTGCGGAAATTCCTTGAATGGAATGTGCATCTTAGAGTGTTGAGCAGATCAAAGAAGACGGTTAGCGATAGTAAATTTAAAACAATTAAAATATTTCTCTCTCTCTCTCTTTCTCTCTCTCTCTCTCTCTCTCTCTCTCTCTCTCTCTCTCTCTCTCTAACTCTTTAGCGAGAAATATTGGTGCAATTCCTAAATTACGTTTTACGGCGACGAAAATGTAACTGTGAACTCAAATTAAAATTGCAAGGCAACATCTTTAACGTGGCATCTCTGCTCGCTCGGCTCGTAATTCATTTTTCAAAGGGATGAAAATAGTTGGCGAGAGTCGTGCTTATAAACGTGCCGTTCGTCGTTTATCCGGCGAACTTTCTAACGTCAACGTCGAGAAAAACCGCGAAAAAATTGGCGTTCATGAATGCGAATATCTCTTAGTAACAATATTTAAAAAGTAACAATATTTAAAGATTAAAAATTATTTATTACATTATATTATTAAATAATTAAAATTATAAATTTAATTATATTATTTCAAAATTAAAAATTATTTTATTAAGGAACTAATAATTAACGAATGAAATAAAATTGAATAAAATGAAATAAAAATTATTATAATCTACGGAAAGAGAAAAAAAGAGAAAGAGGAAGAGGGAGAGAGAGAAAGAGAGAAAGAGAGAGAGAGAGAGAGAGAAAGAAAGAAATAATAATAAATTAATTAATTAAATATTATAATGAACAAGATGGAATAAGAATGGAAATGAATGAACGAATGAACGAATAAAATTTTTTCTAATCCACGAAAAAGTTATTTTTTTCTTTTTGTTATTATTCGGAACGATATTATCTTTTCTTTTTTTACATTGTTTACACTGTTCATAGAAAAAGGAGAAAAAGGGGGATAAGCTTCAAAGGGAACAGGATAGAAACGACAAGTTTTTTAACGCCGTAGGGATGAGGGGTCAGAGAGAATCCTACGATGAAAAGTCGTGAAAGAAAAAAAAGAAAGAAAAAAAAAAAAGAAAAAGGATATGTACATATCCTCGAAGAATATACATAGATATCCTTCGAAGATGTCAAAACGTGGAAGGTATCAAGCCGATAGTCACGTCACTGGGTACGTTTCCGCCAACGTACGTTTCTATCCCACGGGATATCCAGAAAACGGGACTGGATGTGCTGAATCCCTTCACGTTTGACCATGAACGACGTATGCGCGCGCGCACGTATGTGTTTCGAAGCTGGCAAAGGGATGTCCGCTGAGTGACATAGACCGTATGATGGATGCTTTGAGTTTGACGGAACATAATAGACTGGGATAGTGCTCCACTATGTCTTTTCATTGGTCCACCATCAACTTGCCATCCATTAGAACAACGTTATATTATGCTTTTTTCTTTTTTCTTATTTTTTTTTTTCTTTTTTTCAAATGCCTAAGAAAAAATAATCTATCTTTTTTTCCTTTTCTTTTTTCCCGTTCAACTTTTCCCTGTTTTCGCGCATGCACTCTTTAAAAAGTTTCAGAAGAAATAATGCAGTTTCAGAAGAATAAAAGCGAATTTTTTAAGAAATATAAAATACACGGTTCGATTTCTTTCTGAAAAACACAATAAAATATGACCTAATTTGACGCTCTTGCAAATTACGAAACAATGATATTGATTTTATTTTTATATTTTGGTGGATGGTAAGACGGAGATAAAGTGAGAAATAGAAAAAAAGAGAGAGAAAGAATGGAAAGAAAGTTGTCATCGTTGAGAGAGTGATAGAGAGAGAAAGAGAGAGAGAAAGAGAGAGAGAAAGAGAGAGTGAGAGAGAGAGAGAGAGAGAGAGGAACAAAGAAGGAAGGAAATAAAAGGAGGAAAAAATCGAAGGCCTCACTCTGTGAGGTAGTAAAGGATGAGAAAAGAGGACCTAAGGGTACGTATCGAGCGACGAATGTTGGACGTTCAACGTGCACATCACGTAGAGGAGAGTCTCGCCGAGGTGAGACGAGAGAAACGGAACAGAGACATCATCATGGGAGAAGGAGAAGCGGAGATCAGGGTGAGTATAGTTAACAGAGAAAGAGAGATGGAAAAGAGAGAACAGTTTATCCCAGAAAGGCGCGTACTCGCATAATTACGAAAGTTCTACGAGTCTTTTCTCTTTCACATCCTTCTTCCCTATATTGCTATTCTCGTTGCGTCGATGTCTTGATTAAGACAGAACAGAGAGAGACAGAGGGAGAGGGAAAGAGAGAGAGAGAGAGAGAGAGAGAGAGAGAGAAAGAGAGAGAGAGAAAGAGATAGAGAATAATCTTAACAGCTTCGAAATAAATTCTTGACAATGGTTTATGATGGCTTTGGGAGAACGCACCAATATCTCTTAAGAAGTAACAAAAACAGAAAAAGGAGAAAAAGCAAAAAAGAAATTAATTTCCCAATAATCTTACGGCAATGATTAACGTTTTCTTGTGATATTAAAGAAATAAGTAAATCAAATGCAAATGCTTCTTTTTGATCAATTGAGAGAAATAAAAAGGAAAAAGAAGGAAAAGAACAGAAAATAAATATATATATATATATATATATATATATATATATATATATATTTACTTTTATTTACTATAGTCATTTTCCATGCTTCGGAAGAAAACGGTCAGCGTATAAGATAGACAGTAAACGTAACCATCCAGGATTCCGCATACTCAACGTCATGATGGAAATGGACATCAAGTAAAATGTACGCCTAGTATATACATATATATACATATATATATATATATATATATATATATATATATACACATACATTACGAGGAACTTCTTCCACTCCTGTCGTTTTTATTATTCCGACTTCATCCCGTCGACTTTACTTCTTTTCACGGGATGCACGCTCCGCGTCTGGAGGAAGTTACACGATGGAAGAGAAGGTGAAAAAAGAGAGTGAGAAAGTGAGTGAGTGAGTGAGAGAGAGAGAGAGAGAGAGAGAGAAAGACAGAGAGAGAGAGAGAGAGAGAGAGAGAGAAAGAAAAGCAGAGTGACTCTAGGGAGTCTCGAAGCGAGTCGGCTCGAATACTCTCGCCATTGCAATGGACATCGAGATATCGTTTATGCAAAACGTTACATCGCGAAACACTCTTTTCTTCCTGCATTCGCACTAGTTTTATACTATATGCTATGTATACATACACACACACATATTTATGCATACATATATATCAGAAAGAATATATATATATATATATATATATATATATATATATATATATTTAAGTGCACGTACATAGATCGTAGAGTGGACGTAATGTTGTACCGTGAAAAAGAAAAGCCTAGCAGACGCCTTTTTGCTTGGATATCGGTTTCTCATAGAAAGAATGAAAGAAAGAAAGAGAGAAAGGAAGAAAGAACGGTGGTATTATAGAAGGAGAAAGGGTGGACGTTCGTTGAAAAGCCGTTGATCGATTCGGTCGACTTACCCCTTTTACCTCCTGCTACGAGCTGCCACCTTTTACCGATCCTTCTATCCGATCTACACCCGTATGTACGTAATTTCTCTCCTTGAAATGGAATTTTCTTTGCCTTCCTTCGAACCAACATTACACCACTCTTTACTCTTGTATCCTTTCTGACTTTTCCTTTTAAACGGAACCTAACTCCCGATCCTAATTCGGAGTTACCACTGGAAGTATCTCTCCTTAAAGATCATTAGTTGCCGAACGGTATGATCAGGTTAGCTATTCTTTTTTTTCTTTTTTTTTTTTTCTTATGCGAACAAACTTTCAAGCAAAAATTAAAAAATAAAAAACATTTCAGTAATATATATATATATATATATTATAAAAAAATATAAAAAAAATATATACATATTTCTTTTATTCTTCTTTCAAAATTTTTTGAATCAATAATTTCAAAATAAAAAAAAAAAAGAAGGAAAAAGGGACTAAAAGAAAAATGAAAGAAAATGATCGCTATGGCGATAAGTTATCAATGAGATATCAGATCAAGAAATGAAGTTGATATCGTTTGATGTGCAATATATGAATTGATTGAAAGATAATAGTATACAATAAAACAAAGATGTAGACATAGAAAAACACTCGTAAGGATGATCAAAAAGTGAGAAGGTAATATGTTACGAAAAAGAAGAATTGAACGGGACAACTTTGTCTATCTTTTTCTTTCTTTCTTTTTTCTTTCCCCTTTTTTTTTATTTTATTTTTGATCTGGGCGTTTCCTCAACGTTGTTAGAAAAAGGGAAACGAAAGGGAGGACAATAGAGCCGATAAATAAGTCCGTAATCGGTGGTCGGCAGGTTCGCTGAGCGAATGGGTCGATTGGCTTCTAAAGGTGATTTCGAAAAGGATTCTCGGCCTACCCTACCTACTTTCTTACTCTCTCACTACTCTTTCTTTTTCCAATTTTTCTTATTTTCCTCCGCCCTTTTTCCCGTTCCTCTGCCTTCTCGTCCCCCCTCCCCCACTGAGCCCTCCTTCTTTTGACTCCTTCGCGCATGACAAGCTTTACCGAATGGCACACCTCGGTCAAAAAGCTCCTTCTCCTTTTGCCTCCCTCTGTCTTTGTCTTGCCTTGTCCTTACACTCAACCCCGTATATATACCTCTTTCTACCTTTGATTCTTCTAACACAGATATATGCGTAGTAGACACGTATTTAATCTTTCGTTCTCTCATTGACTCGTCGAGATATTTGACGGCCTGTGAACATCACCCTATTTCTTTTCCTTCGACTTTATCTACGTGATATAGAGAGAGAAAAAGAGACAGAGAGAGAGAAAAAGAGAGAGAGAGAGAGAGAGAGAGAGAAGGAAAAGAAAAAGAAAAAAGAGAAATAAAGAGAATAAAAGAAAAGAAAGAGAAAACAAACGTCGAATTGAACATAATTAATGTTCTTTTGAGAGAGAGAGAAAGAGAGAGAAAGAGAGAAAGAATGAGAGAGATTTAGAACCCTCCTTAGACACTCTTCACGTGTAATTAGTCGAATTAATCTTACTACCATCGATATTTTATCTTCGACAAAAATTTCTAAGTAATATCGGTTTGTTATTTTTAATGTGTTTTTTAATTTCTTTTAACGAAAACAAAACGCGTTTGCCTTAATAATTAAGTAATAAAAGTAAGACACGACGGTGGTTTAAATTAATGATTTATCTTCCTGTTCTTATTTCCCGAAGAAGGACATAAGTAAATTTTCTCCTTTCTTAAAGCTGAGCGAATTCGTAACTACGATAACTAAGAAGGCGCAGCGAGTAAAAAAGAAAACAGAATAATCGTATAACTTCCGATAAAAGCGGAACGGCAGGCAGGGAAAGGCTACTGTAGTAGTACTTCCTATTCATTCACGGGCGTGAACGACGAGAAAAAAATCTGCGGTGTGCCGCCGTTTCTTTTTCTCTCTCTTTTTCTCTCTTTCTCTCTCTCTCTCTCTCTCTCTCTCTCTCTCTCTCTGTAAAAACTTTTTCAATCTCCCGTCATTATGTGCAAGTTTAGCCTCCGGTTTAGCTCGCCTCGACGTCGTCTACGACTAACTAACTACGGTTCTCCTTTCCCTCGTGGTGCATATCCAAGTTCAAACTAATTTCCGAAGACCTCGAATAATGTATCTGACAAGAATCGATGAACTTGGTAACCAATGATTTTTAAAAATAATGAAACTTTTAAAGAAATCTACTTCAAAAAAAGATCTTTCGATTTAACGATCTTTCTCGAAAATTTTCTTTTGTTCTATCGTTTGCTATTTTCCTTTTTTCTTTTCTCTTTTTTCTTTTCTCTCTTTTTTTTTTTTTTTTTTTTTTTTTTTTTTTTTTTTTTTTAACTCTAACAAGCGAGAACATATATGTAATTGAATCTTATTAATTAAAACAATTATTTTTTATAAATGTTTATTTGATCGAAGAAAATATTTATAAGATGATATCGTATACATCGATGATTACAAAAATAGAACGAACGAATATAATTTCGACTTTGTAAATGTAATACATATAAGTAAATACATTTATGTACGTATACATATATCTATATATATGTAATAAGAGAAATAAAAATGTTAGATTTTTATCTTCTTCGTTTGTATCATTTTTATGTTTCATTAAGCACATAAACATATCGTACCTTATTTCGTTCATTCAAATGAAATTGAAGGAAACCTCATCTTCGAAGAGAAGGCTCATTTTCTCTATACAAAATTCATTCTTCCTTCTTACCCCCTATCGAGAAATGCGTATAATGGAAAAAAATACAAATGATTCCAAAGGAGAAGACTGAAAACAAATTAAGCTCGTTTCTTTCTCTCTCTCTCTCTCCCTTTCTCTCTCTCTCTCTTTCTCTTTCTCTTTCTCTCTTTTTCTTTCATCTTTCTTTTACTCATTCTCCGAATCCTACAGCGCAATTTTCCGAACAGAAACTCCAGCCAATTCTCTTCCTCATCCTCGCAAACTGTAGCTGACGAGACAGTTTCCTTTTAATGATGAGAAGAATCGTTCGTTAACCTTCTATCGATGAAAGATATTAACCAATAAAAGAAACCGAAGATATACCAGAGTGCCATATGTATCACGGACTCGAGTCATATGGGATGGATTAAAGAATATTTCTAAAACTTATGTCAACGAGTATTCTTAAAGAACATCTGAAATTTTAAGAATAAATTTATAAAAAAATATTTTCTTCCTTATCGTCCTAACACAAAGAGAACGGAATAACTTTATAGACTTTTTGATCCTTGGAGAGGGACAAACAGGGATATCTCGAGTTAATATTGGATTTATTGTTTATTGTCTCAAGAGGACTTTAACGAGGAGGATCGAATAGAACCAAGTTGAAAGAAGACAGAGAATCGAGAAGAAAAATGTGGCGAAAAAGAGAAACAGGGAGAGAGAGAGAGAGAGAGAGAGAGAGAGAGAAAGAGGGGGAGAGAGAAGAAAAAGAAATGAGCCAGCATCGTCGACAGAACAAACAGTAGATGTATACTGCAAGAAAAGCTTATGAGAGAGATGCCAAGTTCCTCCCTTCTCTCTTTTTCACAGATATAGAGGGAGAAAGGATAAGCAAATAGCGGCGAAGGGTACAAAGCGCACCGACACAACGTGTCGAGCTACAAGTGTAAAATCCGCGGGCTTTCTTTCGAGTCTTTTCGTACGAGCCGACGTACGTCATCTCCCTGACGTTCCTTCCGCGAATGATCCTTCAAGCACTCTTTCCTTTTCCTTTTTTCTTTTACTCCTTTTTTCTTTTTTTCTCTCTTACCGCCCATCCCCCGAACGCCCCATTTAGATCTCTCGGACCCTCTTTCATCTTGTCGAAGATCTCTCTCTCTTTCTCTTTCTCTCTCTCTCTCTCTCTCTCTCTCTCTCATTCTCTCTTTCGTTCAAGAGATCGTGAAAAGTCGACTGACCGTAGAGAATTTCGACGTGAGTCGAAAATATTTCCTCGTGTCGACTGGATTCGACAAACGTAAGAGGGGAAAAAATAAAAGAGGAAGAATGAAAAAAAAAAACAAGAACGATAGAAAAATTGAATCTCCGTCGAAGATTTCAACTATCTCTCACGCAGGAGGTTCCTTGGAGAAAAAAGGATCTACAAAAAGTTAATCGACGAGACAAATGAAGGAGGCGGAAAGAAAAAGAATGAAAAAAAAAAGAAAAAAGAAAAGAAAACCAAAAAAACGAAAACATTAAAAAAAGGTTGAGTCTCCATCGAAGATCCAAATCATCCCTCATGGAGGAGGTTTTTCTTTTAGATAAAAGGATTTAAAAAAACTTAATCGATGAGTTAAGCGAAGAGGGAGAAAAGAAAAAAAAAATGAGAAAAAAAGAAACAATAAAAAAAATTGAATTTCCATTGAAGATCCAAATCAACTCTCAGGCAGGAGCTCCCTTTTAAAAAAAGGACCTACGAATATTCGCGGAAAAGAGCTACCAATGTCACGCGTTAAAAATAAAGAGAAAGGAAAGAGAGAGATGGATAGATGGATAGATGGATAGATAGATAGATAAAGAGAGAGAGAGAGATAGAGAGAGGGAGAGAAAGAAATAGAAAAAGGGAGATAAAGAAAGAAGGGAACACTCTCGCGAGCGTTTTCATTGCCCGTGGCTGTCTTTGTATGTTGAAGAGAAAACGAAGAGAAGAGACGGAACGCGAAAAGGTGGAGATATATACCGAAAGAGGAGAGGAAAATGACAAAGCCCTACGGGCACACATCCGACATTTTTCCCTGGTGCCACGTATAAGCGTATACCAACCACCGCCACTGAAAGCAAGTTTCGTAATAACCGGACGGAGAAGATGGAGGTGGAGAAGGAAGAGGTGCAGAAGGTGGTAGAAGTAGTAGTGGTGGTGATGGAGATGGAGTTGGAGATGGAAAAGGAAGAAGAAGAAGAAGAAGAAGAAAAATAATCGCGTGCCTTGGTTCATACAATATCCGGAATATTGAAGTCTTTCCTTTGCGATGACGATGCGAAGATATAATAAGCGACGCTTGGAATTGAGATGAAAGGTCAAAGATCGTTTCTACGTCGATTTAAAAACAAATTATTATATAGCTTTTCTTCCTCTTATTGTACCCGCTCTTTAAGAATAATACTGAAGAATTTGTATTTCTATCTTTCTTTCTTTCACTCTCTCTCTCTCTCTCTCTCTTTCTCTCTCTTTTTATATACATCTCTTTTTCTCTCTCTATCTATCTATCCTCCTCTATCTCATTCGAGAAATAAATAATTCATATATAAATATTTCATATTTTATTGAATCGACATTGGATTTTTCAATCTATCGGATACGATATCTGACATATGACGTTTATGGTGACATTGTTATATCTTGATATACAAGCATTCCTTTTCCCAGTTGAACAAATTTATCGAAATTTGTCAATGATTGTACCTTTGATCGTTAACGAGCCACGCTCACGCTCGAACTCGTTAATCGTTTTCGCGTCGACAAATTAAATCGACCCTCGACGTGGACTTTTCAAAAAAGTTCAACCCCGTTCTATCTCTCTCTCTCTCTCTCTCTCTCTCTATATATATATATATATATATATATATATATATATATATTTCTGCTCTCAATATACAAGTGAGAGCACGATTTGACTCATTTTAATAACGCTTCCGCGTGAGAGAGCGAAAGATCGAACGATAATATTCGATAAACGCGGGTGCACGCGGGAACGGAGGAAAATATAAACGAATTTTTCCTACGCTAACCACTCATTCGACCCTTCACGTTTGTCTGCTCGCTCGCTCGCACGAACGAACGACTATTTTCCGCAGCGGTGGAGCAACGCACGACAAATAATTACGATCCAACGTTCGATTGTTCCTTTCCAAAGAGAATCGTTCGATCGAATTCTTGCGATATATATGCATACATACATATACATGTAGATTATATTTATATATAGACATGTATGTTTATATATATGTTTGTATACACAAACATGTGTGTGTGTTTGTAATGTAGATATGTATGTATGCATTTGTATGTATACATATATACACACATACACACTTATGTATACATAAATACACATGCACATTCAACAGATATATATATATATATATATATATATATATGTATATATACTCGAGCACTCATACCGATTAAAAATGCGAACGCGTGTCCCGCTACTAACGAGCTCCAGCAATTTACGTATTTTTAATTAGTTATTACGTGTCCGCCAGGAAGGGACGCGAGTTTTGTGGTGTTCATCGATACTGCGTTTCAACTTCTTTCACGATTCGTCGTAGTTATTATCGGTCGCAGACATTCTCCAACAAACAAATAGTACGTACCGTGTATATACTTATACCATTTTCGTTTTATTCGTCGTAATCGTTATTATTTAGATAGATTAGGATTATCGTCAGGAAGGATATGATCGTCGACATGGATGGGATCGATTTGTCATCGGTCGATCTGTAGCCACAAAACAAATTTAATTTTGATGCTCGGTGATATCGAACAGTGGTCGGCAAAAATGAATCGGTTCCACTCTCTCATCGAATGAACTTCCGCAGTTCCCTTTGGTAATCCGTGGAAATCGTTCGTTTCGTAATTGGACCAAACCCCCATAAGCCGAGGATGAACGTGGCAAAGCTATGATGATAGGTGAGTCTGTCTCTCTCTCTCTCTCACTCTCTCTCTCTTTCTCTCTCTCTCTCTCTCTCTCTCTCTCTTTCTATCTATCTATCTCTCTCTAGTAGGCTCATTTCGTTCAACGAAAGAGAGAAACAGAAGGAGATACAGAGAGAGAAAGAGAGACAGAGAGAAAGAGAGAGACAGAGAAAAGACGAATATGAGAAGGTTTGGAAAATACGTTGAATTTAATCAGCCGTTGCCAATTAGTTGCAAACTCGCGTGACGATAATGAGCTCGCTTTCGTTGCTCCGAACGAAGAAAGCTTTCGTTCAGGATGCAGCTCGTAACAACGACGAAAGTGAACAACTAGTGATAAAGAGAGTGAGAGAGAGAAGAAGAGAAAAGAGAGAGAGAAGAAGAGAGAAAAGAGAGAGAGAGAGAGAGAAAATCTTCAAAAAGACATAAGCGTGCTTTGATTTTCACTTCAATATGATTTTCGTATATGTCGAGACTCTTTATCAGTCTCTCTCTTCCCCCCTCTCTTCCTCTCTCTCTCTCTCTCTCTCTCTCTCTCTCATTCTATCTCTTTCTCTCTCTTTTATATAAACGTGTAAGACACGTCGAAAGGATGCTGAGTTTCGTACGTTTCAAAGAACCCGTCGTCGTCGCCGTCGTCGTCGTCGCCGTCGTCGTTGTCGTCGTCGTCATCGTCGTTGTCGTCGTCGTCGTCATCTTTGCTTATTCGCCTTTACGACAAAGCAACGTCTCGCGAACGTAACTATCGGATCAACTAAAACTGTCTTCGACAAAGACGACGTATCGTATTTTCATCTTAAAGTGTTCGTTAGAATTGAAAGGATGAAATTTTCGTAGTGAAAGACACGTATATGTGTATATATATATATATATATATATATATATATATCATATATATATTAGGGGGACCGGAAAGTAATGTCGCTTTCTTAGATTAAATTCAAACGAATAAATTTTTAAAAAGTTTTTATTTTTAATCACAATCAAATATCGACATGCACAGAACCGACATTACTTTCCGGTCCCCCTAATATATCGATAAGGAAAATTTATACCTGGGAGATTCTTTGCCATCCTGCCCGGTCGCCATGTCGTCTTCCACCAATTCCAACGATGAATTTCTCCTTCGATATGTATATTGAAATCCTTATTTGCTTCCAACTACTCACGATGTAAGGATAATTAACACGATCACAAGTTTCACAGTTATTGCGTGACTTTTCATTAATAATCTTTTAATAACATAACTCGACGATCGTAATTTCGTTCTCTCTTTTTTCCTCTCTCTCTCTCTCTCCCTCTTTCTTTCTTTTTATTTCTATAAAATCTAATCTCCCCCCCCCCTTGTCCTCCTTCGATTATGTATATTATTCAAATTAATTATAACGAGACGAACGGATATAAGAATAAGTTTCGATCTAACCCGATCGAAAATTTTACCATTACAAACGGGACAAACGTTAAAAAAGTAAAAACTTCTTTATTTCTACGAGATATTAATTGTTAAAAGGGAAGGGGAAAAAAAGAAAAAAGAAAAAGAAAAAAGAAAAGATATTCTTTATGAGAATCGAGAACACGTAGCCACGTGTATATACGAATGTATGTATGTACATATGTACATACATGTATGTATGCGATATATGTCTACGTTCGTACAGGTGCGTTCGACTATGGGAAAGCCATCGCGATTTATGTTAAAACGATAATTAATCGACTAAATCGCACCGAACGAACACGATATCGGAAGGAAACGTGGACGGTCTCGGTCGTCTTTCTCAGACGTCGTCCTTCACACGACGCCGTTCTCCACCAAGCTCTCGCGCAAATCGATGGCCTTGAAGTTCGTGTCCGAGGTCGACAAAAAAAAAAAGAGGAAAGAAAAGAAAAGAAAAGGAAAGAAAAGAAATGAAATGAAAAGAAAAATAACTCTCACTGTACCGCAACGAACGAAAAACAAATTCACGATAATTTCTTTCTCTATGATAATTCTAAATATCAGGATGTATCAAGCTCTCGTAAGTTTTTATTATTTTATTATTTATTTATGTAAATATAAATTTAAACGATTGTTTGTCTATTTTCTCTAAACGTTGATTTTATAATATTAATTTCTTTTTCTGCATCAGTCTATTATTTTATTCACCCAAGACCATTTTATATTTTCCATTTTTTTAGTTCTCATTGAAACGCGAATAACTTTTCTCTTTCATTATTATCGTCATCCTTTCATGGACCACGACACGACATGAAACTTTCTCTTTTTATTTTATTTCGTAAGTAACTATCTGTACTTTAACATTGACAAATTTTATCTCTGTTCCTTTATCAACGAAGAAAATTGTTTTTATTTTAAATCATCTGTTTTCCTGTTATCGTCTATCACTTTATCCTTTCCCCCGTTTAATATTTATGTTACTTCCGAAAATTAGTGATTTTGACGTTGAAAGATATTCTCTCTCTCTCTCTCTCTCTCGCTCTCTCTTATTTTTTTTAATGTTCTTCGAAACGTTGATTTTTTTTTTACTCTTTTATTACTACAATCGGTCACACTACTTTCGTGTCATTTGTCACACTAATTGTTATCTTTTTCGTTATTTTATCTCTCCCTTCTTCGAGTTGAAGAAATATTTTTTGTTTCTTTTTCTTTTCTTTTTCTTTTTACAAAAAAAAAAAAAAAAAAGAAAAGGTTCGAAGGATCGACAAAGGAGGAGTAAGCGGGTAAGAGTTAGTAAAACGTGGGTACGGGACGAACGTGCTCAACTACAACATGTGGGTACGCGCGACCTTCGAAAGGATGAACGTGCGAGTGTGACGGCGCACGCCGTGCTACTGACGACGCCAGGCGTCGCGCCACCGCACAAACGTAAAACGACAGCGGCGGCTCTATCCTCCTGTCTCTCTCTTTCTCACTCAGACTCGCTCATTCCTTTGCTTCGGCGCAAGCGCTGCCTGCCAGTCCGACGAGCTGCCCTCGACCTTTTTTTCACTATCCATACTCCCTTCTTTCTCCCTCTCTCTCTCTCTCTCTCTCTCTATCTTCTTTTTTTTTCTTTCCCGAAACGCCACCATGCTACGCAAAAAAAGGATAAGAAGACAGAGAGAGAGAAAGAGAGAGAGAAAGAGAGAGAGAGAGAGGGAGAGAGAGAGAGGGATGGAGAGAGAGAGAGAGAGAGAGAGAGGAATAACATGCATCCCGCGGATCGGACGGGACGAAGCTGAAAATGATGAAGAATTTGCGAGAATTTCGGCTCGTAGGGCACGCCAGAAATATTTCAAAAAATTTCTCTACACGGTCCCTTTTCGTCGTGTAATTATGAGATTTTTCTGCAGCCATTGCCACTGCCACCACCATCACCACCACCCCTGCCGCCGTTACCATGCTTTTGGAGAATTCCGTCCTCGAATTAAATGACGTGGTTGCATTATTTTTTTTTACATATTTACTTTGTTTTTCATTTTTTTTCATTATTTTTCTCCTTTTCTTTTTCTTGTTCTTTTTCTTTCAATGTACGTATGTACAATTCCAACTAACTTTTATATTTTCATTTTTCTAAGTTACATGTTACGAAGTGTGTTTACGAATATTCGTTGAAATAATCGTTCGACCTACTAACACAGAATGCTCCAGTAAAAACTTTTAATGTAAAAAGATCCATCTATTCTATATATGTACGTTCTTTTTCTTATCTCTGACAAATAATTAAAAGGGAATATTAAAATTGTTTGAAAAAGTCAGGACAAATATAACAATATTAATCATCTTGTATTTTCTAACAGCGTATGGAAAAATCCAAATGGAAAGTATACAACAGAGACAGAGAGATAGAAAGACAGAGAAACATAGAAACAGAGAGACAGAGAAAGAGAGAGAGGAATACGATATGTCGAGACCTTTTACATGAGTCGAAGAGGAGCTTTGTGCCGGCGAATTACCTTTTTCCTATTATCGTGAGGGCTATAAAGTGGAAAAAATACACACGAGCAAGGTTATTTGCATTTGTAACGATGCGTGGCACCGTATGAGAAAGAAAGAAAGAAAGAAAGAAATAGAGGAACAGAGAGAGATAGAAAAAGAAAGAGAAATAGAAAGGGAGAAAGAGAAAAAAAAAGGGCTTCTTCATTGGACGGAAAAGCCGAAAGCGAGAGACAGCTGGTCACACCTCGAGTCTCCAGAGTGGAGACATCCGGTCTTGACGAGAGCACGAAACTCGTCAAAATACACAAATCTCTAGCACGTTGTCTCTCTGCCTCCTCATTCCCGAGGGAACAAGAAAAGAGAAAGAGGGGGAAGAGAAAGAGAGAGAGAGAGAGAGAGAGAGAGAGAGAGAGAGAAAGAGAGAGGTGAAAGGAATACGGTTGTTGTTGCCCGATTTCACGCCTTTTCATCTGTCCCGAGACAAACGTGAGATGCTCGATCAACAAGTTCCTTCGAAAAAATAACAGCGATGATTAAAACCGTATCCTTTGGGAAACAACAGACGATGAATAGCCGTCAGAATTTTTTGTATCATACAACTCAGTAACTTCAACATCTGTTAGAATGTATTATAATAAACATTGAAAATATCGGAAAATTTATTCTGCAAAATTAAATTTTAAAATACAAAAAAATAAATAAATAAAATTGCATTACTATATAAGACGCGTATAACTATCTACGTAAATCAATATCGATTATTAATAAAACTTTATATATATATATATACGTACATATATATATTTATTATTATTATTATTAACGAGAAATAAATCAATTCTCTAAGTTAATTATTTATTTATTCCATAACAAATGTTTCCAAAGAGTCAAAATGATGCATTTGACGCGACTCGATTCGATGAATCGAGAGATAGCTCAGGCTTATCCAATCGCTGGAGGGGTTAGAATATCGATGGTTAATGAGATCGAATCGTCCAATATCAAGAGATAGAGAGAGAGAGAGAGAGAAAGAGAGAGAGAGAGATCATAGCTTTCGATTAGTAGTAACCCTCTCTATGTATCACGAAGAACCGTTTGGGAAGCCAGCAAACGATCGGCTCGTCGAAACTGGATGCTTCGAACGAAGCGGCAGGCGGTGACACATTCCAGCAAAGTGCATCATGGGGCTAGGCAAAGTGCACTCGGTTTTCCGGTTCGGGTTCGTGCATAAATCTTCCTTTCGCACGTTGCATTATACCGCACGAGGGACTCTAACCATCCACCACCACCGCACACGCACGACGTTTCCTACGTTTCCACACGCGGCTTTACCGCACATGCCGCGAGGACTCCTGCGACGAGTTACGTGCTACGAATTGCGTTTCTCTCAATCTGCCATCGTTTGCCAGAAGAGAAGAGAGAGAGAGAGAGAGAGATAGAGAGAGAGAGAGAGAAAGAGAGAGAGAAGAGAGACGACGACGACGTTCTCTCTATACCCTTTGCTAAACCTCGTGACTACGAGAGGAATCCTCTCTTCGTTCGTTTTATGAGCCCAGCCCACGCTGTCCAACCAAACGCAATGGACCTCAGTAAACCGGAAATGGCTTTGACGAAGACATGTCAAATTGATTTCTACCATCTTTTTCTTGTTAATTCTTTTGGTTTTATTATTTTTACTTTTACTTATATATATATATATATATATATATATATATATATATATGTGCGTATGTGTATGTATTATATCACATCTTTTAAAAAATATAAATGTTTTTATAAAATTACATCTCTTTTTATTTATTTATTTTTTTTTTTATTTCGAGTAACACAAATATTTTTATCGTAATAAAAATATTTACCGAACGAAATATTTTATCGAATAGATTTTTTTATTTTTATACAATAAAAATATATATATATATACTCTTTTTAATCCTTTTTATGTAACATTAATAGTCGAAGAAAGAAGAAAAATTTTAAAAAGATTTTTAATGAATAATAGTTTTTAATAAAACATCTCTCAGAACGTTTTGTCCATGATTCATATATACAGAACGGACATTTTGCGAGCATGATTAATGCATTTAAATTAAAGTATAGAAAATTTTAACGAAGTTGTTTTACGATCAGTGTAACCAACGGATTGTATTTTCGTAAAATATATTGGTAACATTTAATACGATGAATTATTTTATAGATTATTAAAGAGCAACGTATATATATATATATTGTGTCATATGTTCACCAAACGTTATTCGGAAATAAACGCGTTAATCTGTTTAAGCAAACTACCTAAGTAACGAACGAGATAAAATAGCCAATTAATGATAAAACGAGGAAATTCTCTTTTCCCGCCCTAATCAACATTAGCCGTGCACGTGCTCGTGGCACTTCGTAAACGTACTTACGCGCATGCACATACAAGCATATTCATGCGCGTAAACGTAAACACATACATATGTGCATTTTACCGGATCGATCGAGTATTAATGTCACGATTTTCACTAAACGAATGCACTCGCACTGTACGAATATAATCCCCGATAATCTGTCCAGCGAGCTTAAATAAAATGAAATGCGTTCGCATAATGAATAAACATTCAACGCGGTGCCTTCCTATAGGTTGCATTGTTCTCCCTCAAATAATAATAGTAATAATAATAATAATAATAATAATAATAATAATAATAATAATAATAATAAGAATAAGAATAATAATAATAATAATAATAATAATAATAAAAGACGAAATAGATCAAACACGATATTAATATAAAAGAAAAAGAAAATAATTATATATATAAAGAAAAAAAAGATGAAAACCAGACCCAACATTTTCTCTCCCATTAGAATTCCGAGTTTGACTTATCGAACCTGGTTTCATGCGCGATAACGCTTTGGTTTACGGCCTTGGGGAAGGGTGAAAAAAAGAAGAAAAAAAAAGAACGAACAAAAAATGGAAAATATCATTAACGATGAATCGGACTGACGGCCATACGCTTCGTGTCTACAATTTTTGATATTTTTGTTTTGCTTTTTTTTGTTTCGTTTTTTTTTACGTATATTCATATAAATGATCGTACATACAAGTATAAACACGTATACAGAGTTATATGTAATATTCGTACGTACATACACATATTTTACAGGAAAATGGTCGTACATGTACAGAAATACGTGCATACAAACGTGTATATACATATATACATACATGTACAGATATAAATATATATATATATATATATATATATATATATATATGTATATATGTATGCATACATTTAAAAGTATAGGTGAAGTTTCGAAGAGAAATGGAAATTCAGGATTTGGGTGCACGACGCGTATGGAAATTAGAACCTTTCATCGACATCGCCGACGACGGCGAACGCATGAAACGTGGTTGCGCCCGCGCGAATGCAAGTGCAATGCACTGGATCTAGGAATAATATATATATATATATATCTATCTTTCTCTTTTTCTCCCTCTCTCTCTCTCTCTATATATATATATATATGTGTGTGTGTGTGTGTGTATATATATATACCTATGTGAGGGAATATCGATAGAGAATGAAAACTACGAGGGTGGTAATGCCGGCCGACGGGATACACACTGCCCCACTTTATGCGGCGCCGACGAAAAATTAACTATTCATTCCCCTAGTCCAGAGGCAACTACCCTTAACCCCCTATTCCCTCTCTCACGAACAACTCACACGAAGTCTAGATCTCTTTCTCTCTCTATCTCTCTGCCTCTCTATCTATCTATCTATCTATCTATCTATCTATCTTTCTCTGTTTCTATGTACATATGTATGTATTTCTTTGCTATGCGGAGACAATGGCCTAGCAAAGTATCGAAGAACGTTGCAATCCGGCCAACTTTGCATCGATTGCTTCCTTCCTGTGATTGTTCTCTCTTAGAAAATAGAGAGAGAGAGAAAGAAAGACAGAAAGAGAGAGAGAGAGAGAGAAAGAGAGAAAAAGAAAAAGGAAAAGTACAGGTAAACGTTGAAATATCGGAAGGGCCAATTTGAAACAGTGATTAAAACGTTCGTTCCGTATATACGTACGTGTACGTTCAGATATGTATATATGTATATATATTTGTTCGTACGTACGTATGTGTTTGCGTGTAACCGAGGGAAGTTGGAATTCGAATTGAAAATCTCTTCGCGCGTTCTCCTACCGCGGTCTCGTGTACCTCTCTATCTCGAAAAATCGTCGTGGGTAAGGCTTTATTGGCCAACTACTACGTAAAAAGTACGCTTGGTTTGCAAGCGGTCGGATTTGCGTGCTGTTTACAATCCTGATGGAATTTCGACCGACTGTTTGTAGTGACTAAACTTACGAATTTTTTTTCTTTTTTCTCTCTCTCTCTCTCTCTCTTTTTTTTTTTTATTTTTTTTTTTTTATTTTCCGAGAATATAATTTCGCTTGACTTTATTTGCCGTTACTTTCACAGCTTCGTTTTCACGTTTATTTTTTTTTTCTTTTTTTTTCTTTTTTCTATTTTTCTTTTTTTTTTTTTGCAAGATTCGTACGACAAAAAAAGAATAAATCGTGGGACACATCACATCGCTCATCAGTTTTATTAATTATTATCGATATAATTAAAAGAACGTCTATTTAATTTTTTTGTTTCAAATGATTCACATATATGCACACACATATATATACATTTTTTATATGCACATGGATATAAAAAAATTATAATTATCCGTATAAATTATTATAATCTAATTAGTACGTTGACGATAGGTAATTACTGAAAATGACAATTTCGTTGAATAGAAACGACGCATTTCTCATTTCTCTCATGAGAATTAAGTCGATGGTGGAAAAAAAGGAAAAAGAAAAAAAATGGAGAAAAAGAAACTCGAACTGAACAGTAGAGAGAAGGTAGTGGTATATCGAAATTGGAGGATAACGAAGACTACGTCGCCGCGGCCCGCATAATGTGAACTAATTAAAGACAGGAGGGAGGAGCGAGGGAAGCATCGGTAAAAGTCGTAGTAGTAGATAAATATACGACGTATATACGTTGGTGAAAACCGTTTTCGTAGAAAATAGCGCCGTCTTCTTCCGGTCAATTAAGTTCCATTGTACCGGAGGATAGGGCGAGCGGAAGTGAGATTAGCTCGAAAGACTTGCCTTACGATTCTTCACAATGCTTTTCTCTCTTTTTCTCTCTCTCTTTCTCTCTCTCTCTCTCTCTCTCTCTCTATATATATATATATATATATATATATATATATATCTTTCATTCATTCTTTTATTCTCTCTTTCTCTTTCTTTCTCTCTCTTTCTCTCTCTTTCATTCTATCTATCTATCTACCTACCTACCTACCCATCTATCTATCTATCTTTTTCGTTCTGTCTCTGGAAAATCGAAAAGGCGGAAGAGCACGTGAAACTTCCTGAAAATTTCAACGTTTACCTCCGATTCTGCACGTCGTATTCTTCATACCATTCGATACAATCTCGTTCTATCTTTCCTTCTGTCCTCTCCTTTTAACCCCTTTTTCGGGCAAAAAAATCGCGAAACTCGGGATGAGGAGGAGGAAGAGGAATGAGAGGGGTAAGGGGGAATGGGAAAGGGGGAATGAGAAAGGGGAAAAAAATTTCAACGTGATCGTCGAACAGTGAAATAATGTATTGTGAAAGATAAAAGAAAAGGTTCGTCGGCGTCTTCTTCAACGAATTGAATCGTGACTGATCGCAAAAGAATAATTAAAGGAATGAGATATACATACATATATATATATATATATATATATATATATATAGAGAGAGAGAGAGAGAGAGAGAGAAAAAAGGAAATAGAAAAAATTCTCTTTTGCCCCAGACTTTGCCCCCACCATTTCTCGTTCTCTATATATTTTTCTTTTTTTTTTGTTTCTTTTTTTCTTCTTTTTTTTGCTCTACATCAACTAGCAAGTCGAAACGATTTGAACGCGGACTAGTTAAATCCCGAAGGGCTTCGTGATGTCGTGCGTAAGTGCGAAAGGTTCGTTGAACATAATCGCTTATCGGAAAGGGGAGTTTTAACGCGATTTGACAATCCCCAATCGCAACGGTGCGCGGTAAAAACGTAAAGGAGAGAAGAGTAGCACGAATCGTATATTAGCAACCCCCACCCCTATCTCTCTCTCTCTCTCTCTCTCTCTATATATATATATATATATATATATAGCCGTGACGTGATGACGAAAGATTATCGTCATCCGGTTGCCTAAAAATTTTACCACCTATTCTCAAAGTAACCTTGAGAAAGAGTGAGAGAGAGAGAGAGAAAGAGAGAGAAAGGAAAAGAAGTGCCGGGCTGCAAGAAATCGAAAAAAAAACTAAAGTAAATAAATGATGGATTACTCTTACTATATCGTTAAGTACATACATATATCATAATTTATATATATATATAATATATAGAATGTTTGATTTGATTAAATTTATCTAAATATCGTTAAAATTTCAATTGGAATTCAAACTGAAATTTCATTGTAATAAATTCACAATAGAAATTTATAACGATTTCAGTGATATACTTTATCATTTCTGTAATCTATAGATGATAATAGATATATGAAAGAAGTACAAATTATATAAATAAAACAAAAAAAAAATAGAAAAAAGACAAATTATATAGAAAATATGAAAAAATAGGATGCTCCAAAACAAGGAGAAAACAAAAAAAAAGAAAAAAAAATATAAGAGAAACGATTTGCTTCAAACAGAAGAAAAATAGTTGTTGGAAGGAGTCATTACTAGAACGTTGATTGCTCCCACGAAGCAACATAATCCCGACCGCAGGCGGTCGTCGTAAAAAATCTTGCATCACGTGCCATGTTCTCAGTGGTTAGCGTATATTCGTTATTTTAAATCGAGCCACGCACGCTTGTTCCAACCGTTTTATGGTTTAAGCAACGCATCGTCGAAGAACGCATCGTCGACCGTATCGGTGTATATATATATATATATTTGCGTTTATGTAAACCAATATATACGGGTGCCATTATACTTTACGAAAGGAATAATCAAATAAACTAGAGGTTTTTTCTTTTTTCTTCCTTCTAAGATCGTCTTTTAAGAAACGAACTCAAAACCAAAATATTCAAAATAAAATGATAATATATAATAATCCAAATTAAATAATACGCATAGATCGTTTCCTTATCAAAATTTATAATTACAAATAAAAATTAATTTTCACAACATTAGTCTTCGTTTAATTTTGTCTTTCAATTTTATTTTCATTTTTGTATAAGAGATTTTTATAATATATTCTTCTTAATTATTCATTCATTGTAGAATATCTATCGTAATTCGTATGGTTATATTAAAATTTTTTGCCATCAGAAATTTGTACAATGACTGACAAGCTGTCCATGAAATGAAAACAAGTTATAGATAACAATGACTAACATAGATATTATGAGATAAATAACATTCTTTCTTGTTTTATTTTACTCTTTCTCTCTCTCTCTCCCTCTCTATCTATCTATCTATCTATCTATCTATCTATCTATCTATCTATCTCTTTCTCTTTCTTTCTCTGTAGGTAAATGACATTAATTTTAATTTTAACCGATAATATGATAGAAACTTATTCAACAATCTAATAAAATAATAAGAATTTTACTGAGATAACGAACGGATGTCAGAAAATCGATAGTACTTAAATTTCAGATAAGAAAAAAGAAAGTTCACTTATCTAATATAACCATTCCATTTCTTTTTCACGTGAGAATATCAGATCTTTACTAAGAGACGTTTGTTAGACGTATATATAAAAACTTTGAAATATTTAAAACGTAAAAGTATCGACGATGAACGATATACGATCGTGAGTCTTGGGTTAGACGATAAAAGTGTATTCTTGTTTTACGAAGAGCACTTTAATTTTCCGTTATCGATATCGACTTGGCGCGAAATGGCCGGTCTATCTTTCTCTCTCTCTCTCTCTCTCTCTCTCTCTCTCCCTCCCTCTCTCTCTCTCTCTCTCTCTCTATCTATCTCTTTCTCCTCTTCTTCGTACGACTTGCAATAAAGCCATCTTATCTCAAAGTCGAGGGTAAGATCTCCATACTTCAGAATATGAGACAGCTAAAAAAAGAAAGATAAAAAGAAAAAGGAAAAGGAAGAGAAGATATAAAACCTGTATTAGACTAGTGCGGACGGGTTGGCTCGAAAAAGCTTGCAAAAACTCGCAAGCTCGCGAGTGTCGCGAGTGCGACGATGCGCGTTTAGTTGGGCTCCGCAAGCATCGTTATCTGGACGACTATAACTGCTGCTAGAAACGAGCTAGATAAGGTCGTACGAGACAGTGAGTGTAACTTTGTTTTTACGAGCAGAACTTCGCCTCGACTGGCCCTGGCCGTGGATGAGAAAAGAAAGAAAAGGAGAAAGAAAGAGAGAAAGGGAGAGAGAGAGAAAGAGGTGGAACGATTATTTTTGGCCACATCGACCTTACGACGTTCTCGAGCAGTCTGCGAGCTTTGCGAAAACATCCTGCTTTCGTGGAAAATCAACAACTCCGACTACTTTTCTCGCGGTTTCTACTATGACAAAAAAAGAAAAAAAGATAAAAAGGACGAAAAAGAAAGTAAAAGAGATAACGTTGCTCAAGTAACTACAAGAGACTCTTCATTATTTTTTTTTCTTTCTATTTGAATTATTCCATTGAAATTTTACCTCTCTTTCTTTATCTATTTATCTATCTATCTAACGCAACCATTATTTTCTAACTTTTCTACGATCGTACCTTTTGTATCACGTTTTTCAAATTCCTCACAGGTAGGTACTACGTATATTCTGAGAGGACAAATGTAAGAATCGATGAAATACCTAACGTATCTGCTGCAACTGTATCAGAATATTTTACGGCAATTTCGAGAAGGAATCTGCCAAGAATGTAGCCATTCCGCATTTTACATGTCCATGTATATCGTTCATTTGCATATCGATTTGAAACGAAGGAATAGACAGGCAAATAGATGTTTTCTAGTATATACTTGCAACTAGGATCGATGAAAGAAAAATATTTTACGTTTTTTCAAATATTCCTTTCCTTATTAATTTCTTTCGAACGAAAAAGTACATATATATATATATCCTCTTGATTGTCGCAGTAGTTAGTGTCACGCATGAGTCGGACACGATTTTCACGAATACTTGTACAGGGTCCCTTCCAACCCCCCACCCCTCTCCTCTACCACCATCTCCCATCTTTTCCATTAAATTCGTAATAAATATTTTTTTCCATCACATTGAATCGCATAAAATTCGATAGAAGTTATAAAGAAAGATAAAAAGAAAAAAACAAAAGAAAAAGCAAGCAAAGGAAAAAGAAAAATAAAGAATCTTTACAACAAAGAAGAAGACAAAGAGAAGGATGAAGGCCAAACATAAAACATATTCCGGCATTTGAGATTTTTCGCAAAACGCGATACCCTTTTTGTACTCTTGTACTCTTGTTGGCTTATCCGCTTGAAAATTTCTTTATGGCATATAAGGTCGATGAAAACAAGGAAAGATTGCGTTAAAGAAAGGAAGTTTAATCCCCGATTCGCAAACCTCATCGACTTAACTCGACTCTCTTTCGCAAAGAGACCCTGTTAACGTTACCGAGCAAAACGTTTAACGACGTCGGTCTATGCCTCGAACTTACCTTCATAATCCTGCATCAAGGCTATGATGATATTGTACAGACCGACTCCTTTCTTGCTTATGACCGAGTTGAGAATAGAAAGCGCGACTTGGACTGGTTGGTTGGTCGGTAGTCTAGAGCACGTTACCTCTAAACGTTGTCGTTCTCCTTGTCAGACTAACGATTTGCAAGAAGCTATTCACGGCACAATATAATCCTCGATTCTATTGTTCTACGTTTCTTACAAGCTACAAAAATCACACAGGCACGATTCTAACTCTAGTTCTTCTTCGTGTACACGTCATTTTAAATTCACGATATGATTTACAGTCTCTCTTTCAGTTAATGATCAAGGACTAAATTACTAATCGAATTCGTTATTATTTCAAGAGGAAGAATAAAGGGAAAAAGAAAAAAAGGGAAGGAACAAAATATATCGAGCGGATAGATTTTCTTTTATATTAAAAAACATTTAATGTAACTAATCTAATGCCAAAAATTTGGATTTATCTACGAATGTAAATGAATCATTACAAGTTCGAATTTTAATTGCAATAAATTATATATCATTAAAATTTGTTACGATAAACGATATAATTAAAGAGATTTTATCAGGATAAAATTACGGCTGTTTACATTAATTAATTAACCGAAGAATAAATTATATTTATTTATTCGACGATAAAAAAAAAAAAAAAAAAAGAAAAAAGAGAGAGAGAAAAAAGATGAATTATAATCGATAATTTTAAACGAAATTAAATAATACATATACGTAATAAAGAAAATTACATCCAATCGAACGATTAACGGTGTTAATAAAAAATTTCCGATAGAACGAAGGAGATAATCCGATTAATATATCGATTATCGGCACGACTTAAGAATTTTCGACTGTTACGTCAAAATAACGATAAGAAGGGTGGTTGGTTAGTCGAGGGAAAGTTTTTAACGATCTTGCGGATAGCTTCGATCGGATAGATTCGCTTAAATGTATACGCGAGCCCTCGCATAAAGAGAGAGAGATAGATAGATAGATAGAGAGAGAGAGAGAGAGAGAGAGAGAGAGAGAGAAAAGAAGAAAGAAAATAAAAGGTAAGAAGAAAAAAGGGACGGTTCGCGAGGCCAACTAATCCTGCGGGATAAGGCTCTCCCCAATGCATTAACATAGTCCCTGGGATGATCCTGCCTCGTTTGCAGGATACTCTGAGGAACGACCTGATAAGAACCGACCGATCTCCGAGCCGAGAGGACTACGAACCGAGGCTCAATAGCAAAAGGGTGGTGAGAGGTGGTAATTGTATTTGCATAGATCCAAGATTGGCTTTGCTGCTCGTAGATTAACGCATCGTTTCACCACAGTTAGCGATAAATTATTAGGAATAAAATGGAGGATCTCCATTGACAACAACGAATACTCTCCTTTCAATCGTATTAATAAAAAATTTTCGAATGAATTAACTAACATTTGCTCATTATACTTACGTATGTATATAAAGTGATATACAATGTTAAAATGATAATAGAGATAAAGATTTTCAATAAAAGTCTCTCTCATTATTATTAGTCAACATCATATATTTATCTTTTATTATTTAAATATTTTATTTTATATATATATATATATATATATATATATATATATATACATACGTATGTATATTTTATTTATATAATAAACGTTTAGATTGTAGAACAAGTGAAATATTTATTTTAAAATTCGTTTCAAACGAAAACGTCTGGCTGTTATACTATACAAGAGTGTCTCTGCTTTAAGTAATAATTTCGAGTCTCGTCTCGAGCTCGTTCACGAGACGAAACAGCCGACGATGACCGTACTCCAGTGCCTGGCAATATAATATAGATATACAAGAAAGTAATAGATAGTAGTAGTAGTAATAGTAATAGTAGTAGTAATAGTACTAGTAGTAATAGTGGTGGAAGTAGTAGTAGTAATAGTAGTAGTAGTAGTAACGTCATCCACCAGACGATCATAAATTCGCGAAAGGTCGTTTTCCTTTGGACCGATACGATAAATTATGCGATATTAGAGAAACGATCGAGTATAGTCTTGAAGAAGGAAACGAGAGAAACGTTGCTCTGTACTTTCTCTCGAAGAGAGACGTCGTGCCTACGGGTGCCACCAGAGGGATTTAGGTACAGTCTGAGAGAAAGAGAAAGAGATAGAAAAAAAAAGAGAGAAAGAGAGAGAGAGAGAGAAGGATGAAAAAGGATCTTCTTCTCCTTCCCCTACCAAACCTTTTTATTTCTTTCCTTATCCATGTAGCTCGGCAAGTGTTTCGAGCGAGAACTCAAGGAGGTACTTTCGCTAGTGGGGGATTCAGCAAGTTTATAAAACGACGTGAAGAGAGACGTAAGAGAGAGAGAGAGAGAGAGAGAGAGAGAGGGAGGGAGGGAGGAATAGAGATGGATAGAATAGAAGAGCGAAGGGAAAAGGAGTAGAGGGGGTAAAAAGGGCCTGGGAAGTAAGGGAACCAGCAGGTAAAGGGGGGATTCACGACCCTTAATCTGGGTTAGATCTTCGAGTCTTCCGCACTGTCATTTCCTACTGCCACCCTATTGTCTTTAGGCTTATCTCCTCGAAGACGAGGAAAACTTGTCCTTGGCAGAAAGTATCTGAAACTTTAGAAGCGCGGTCTGTTTTTGGCTAAAAGTAGTTTCATAGCTAGATTTGGCTTGACGATGGATGGGTGAAAGGGATTTTCATTTTAATTAGATCGGGACTATTGTGTATTAGATTTTAATTCAACGAAGATATTCAGGATAGATTATTCGAGATTATTCTCGTATTCGATAATCGCATATATATATATAAACACATGCATGAATTTATTTAAATAGGACACCCTGTATATCTCTCATAAACGAACTTGTTATCGAAGTAATCGTCAACACGCGTAAATTGACGAATTGAATTTCGAAGATGGAGTACTAAGAGAAATCGATAGAACTAGAGATAAAGAGAGATAGAGATAGAGATAGAGATAGAGATAGAGAAAGAGAGACAGAGAGAGTGAGAGTGAGGTTTCGAGTGAAGAGAGACGATACAAGTGTCACTCGAGGGAAAAGCGAGTGCCTTCGTTATCGCGCTCACTCTGTCGTTGCTGTCCATCTGGCGAAGGGCACTCGAAGGAAAGGCTTTTCCGATAGTCCGATCGAATACCAACGTGGTACTTTACGAGCTTGTTCCTGGTTCAGAAAAAAGAAAGAAAGAAAGAGAGAGAAAGAGAAAGAAAAAGAGAGAGAGAGAGAGACAGAGAGAGAGAGAGAGAGAGAGAGAGAAAGATCGATCGATATTACACAAGACGAACAAGACAAACGTTGAACTTTTTCCAGTTCAGTTATAGTTCTATATCTCTTCTACTACTCTTCTATACTCTTCTTTCTCGTCCCTTTCTCGTCCCTTCTTATTCACTTTGGAATTTCAACAGAAAGAGAAAGAGAGAAAGAGAGAGAGAGAGAGAGAGAGAGAGAGACAGAAAGAAGATAGTTACACGTTGACCAGCACCGACTTTGGCCCTTTCTCTTTCTTCTCGTTACGAATCATTCCGTGGGAGTTCTTTTCTTTTCATTCCTTTCCTTCTCTTCTTCTTGGCTGGCACTTCTTTTTCCTTTCTTACCGTCTTGCCAACAAGGGCCAAGGGTCTCCTTCTCTCTCTTTCCTTCTCTTTCTTTCTCTATCTATCTCTCTTTCTTTCTCTCTCTCTGACTCCTTCAAATACTCCAACCTCTGACATTCGTGATATTAACCTCTCGTGTATTTCACTTGACTTCGAGGTATACGCCTCGTCATTATTTCAACGTCTTTATCTTTAAGATCATTGTCCTTCTCTCTCTTTCTCTCTTTCTTTATCTCTACCTTTTTTCTTTTAAATTATCGAATAAATCTCGGAAATCTTAAAACGAGACGAACGACTGGGAATTATTACCATCCTTTTCCTTGATTTTATTCATTTTTAATTCTATGGTAACTCGATTATTCAAAGGTTTCCTACGATCTTATCCGATCTTATTCTTTCGTATTAATTTTGCAAAATATCGATCGCTTAATTCACTTCCCAATATATCATTCCAATATTTCGTTAGTTGTTAATTTTCAAGTAACAAGATTCATTCTTGGATTTTATTTTAATCGTTTATTATACGATAGATAACGATCGTATAACTATTATAACAGGTTTACATCCCTTCGTTTAAACTTTAACAATTATTTCACATTGCGTATATTAAATTTTGTAAAACAACATAAATGATAAATATGATATTCACGAAGTTGTCTAAACTTGATTCAATATTTTCATAATTACGGATGAAATTAAATTAAATTGATGTCATACGAAATAACATTTTACACGCGTTTTAAACGCGTATATGTAAATGATGGAGCTTATCAATGATGATAGTGTATACGAAAAAAGGAAACGTGACGTAACTATGCGAACGTACGAAGAGAATCGATGACGAGGATTGACGGATTTTTGGCACGGAATTTAACTCGAGCACCTCTCGTTTACACGGAATCTTTCGTTTCGAGAATCGATAATGTTCTTGACGAAACGTGATCCATGTGACGACGACGACGACGACGACGACGACGACAATGACAACGACGACGACGACGACGACGACGACGACGACGACGACGACGACGACGACGACGACGACGAAGACAACTCCGTACATTTTATCGGGCATGTCAACGAATTTAAAGTTACAAGTTTCAGTTATCGCGTCCCTTACCCTTCTCCGGTTTATATGTACTCACGTCTATTTTTTTCTTTTTTACTGGTACAAAAGAAAAAAAAAAAAAAAAAAAAGTAAAGAAAAAAATAGAAGAAAAAAAGAAAAGGAAAAAAATCTTGGTTTACTTTCGTTATAATATATTATAAGGTATTATATATTATATATTAAAAGAAGAAGAAAAAGTTTACTTATGAGTCGAAGACTTAAAAATTTTTTTAATCGAGATAGCGTCAACGAAAGTCAAACGATTTTTCTTTCGTTCACAGCTATTTCCTTCTCTCTGGAAAGTCATCGAACTTTTTACAAACCGTTCGTCCGAGGTGTCAAAACTTTCCTTACGGAAGGAGTTCCATGGAGTAGTATTTAAAGGAAGTCCTTGATATTTTTATCAAACTTTTTCGAACCTCCTTAAATTCATTCTCGATATTAAAAGTTAAAAGTTTACCCGCCTATTTATAAAGTATTTCCACTTCCATATGATATTTATAAACGATAGATATTATCGACTTTCGTTTAAATTTTCGTATCGACTGTCTTCTACTGTCGACATTTATATCATATTTATAAAATGAAAACAAGGAAAAAATAAAGAAAAGAAAATTTCTCATGAGATATGTCAATACCACGAGAATAACAATGACTATCGCAAATAATCCTTGAATTATATTCTATAGATAATCGAACGACGTATACGTAGGACATCAATATCACCCCTTCTCTCTCTTTTCCTCATCCTCCTCCTCTTTCCTCTTTTGAAGAAAAACTTCGTGACGGCAAAAGAAGTTAATTTTCTCGAATCTCTGCGATTTCGTTCGTCTTTTCCGGCGCGAAGTACTTGACCGAAATTTATCGATATACCCTAACCTCCCCCACCTCCTTTCAGTACCACTATCAACACTTCTCTACAACCTTACTTCTGAACACAGTGGTTCCTTTTCGCTCTCGCTTCTTGATTTACTACCGATAATTAAACCTCCGTAAACGGAAATGAAAGACGTGGTATGTATAAAGGTCCAATGTAGGAATCAACATGGCCACGAGTCACCAAAAACTTTAGCTCGCAACCGCGGCAAAGGAAAAGGAAGATGAGAAAGAGAAATATCACGAGGATAAATTAATCATTCTCGAGTAGAACTTGAACAGTAAGTCAACCGAAACTTTAGTTCAGGACCACGTAATTATTGAAAATATATGAAAATAATTTTCTTTCTATCTTTTTTCCTTCTTTAAACCACGTTAATACTTTCCAAAAAAATATCAAACAATTCCAAGACATTTAAATTGACGTTCAATACAACTCGACATTTTTTTTAATGTTTTTTTTTTTTTTTTTTTTTTTTTTTTTTTTTTTTTTTTTTTTTAATCAAACAATCAAAAGCAACATTGCTACGAAAATTATAAAAGATTTCTTTGAATTGAGTTTATTCTTGAAATACATTTTTTTCCCTTTCTATTATTATTAATTTTTTTTTTTTAATGTGCATCGCATATAAAGCTATTCGTTTTATTTTTAATTGAATTATTACATTTTGATTTTTCTTTTCTTTTTTCTCTATTTCAGAATGCAATTTATTTATCCAACAATTTGGTTTTTAATCGAGAAAGATTTCATTTTTTTTTTCTTTTCCCTTTCTTCTCTTTCTTTTTATCATAGTAAAAGAAGATTCAAGCCTAACGAATCCAGGGCTCCTACTGCTCGAAGTCACTGAGAGCTATCACCGAGGAAATATATTGCAAATAAGATTAGGCGGGGTGGAGAAAGAGATCGTGGGATTCGTCGGGCGTTCCTATACCGACCGACCGACCGACCGACCGACCGACCGACCGACCGATCGACCGACGAATTCACCCCTCTTGAAAAATACGCCCTCCCCAAGAGACAATCCGTAGGAAATAGCTGAAATTCCGTTGGCGGGTGAGAGTTCGCCACCCCTTCTACTTCTTAGAATGATCCTCGGTTCTTCGAACGCTCTCACGTTAACCGAACGCCATTACATTACCTACTTAGCTTCAACGCGTACAACGACACCCCTTTTATACCTCCATATTTTATCATTTCCCTTTTTCCAGACGATTGACGACGTAACCCATGCGTCCTCTATTTTTCATACTACATTCGACTTATGAATTTGTAACCAGAAATTGTAAAGCAAAAAAACGAATAACAGTCTAAATAATAATAATAATTCATAATCGTTTACCTCTATTTGTCAGAACGATCGAATGTCGATAATTAGTTATAGTTATTACCTGAAACAAAAAAGACGAAAGAAAGATCAATATTTAAAATATCGTGATGGCACTGCAATAAAATACGAATGGCTTATTTTAAGTTTGTCATATAATGCAATTCTCTCTTTTAGTATTATTATAAAAAAATATTATAGTATTATTATAAAAGTATTATTACTTATTATTATAATAATGATATTATTATGACCATAGTATTAATATTATTATAATTATCAAATTACTGAGTAAAAGAAGAATTATATTCTCTAAAAAAAAAAAAAATATAAAGAGAAAGAAAATTCTATTTCGAGATCTTATTCGTTCAGAATAGCACGTAACTATTCAATCATTACTAATTGCCTGCACCGGTCAGTGTGCTTTTGAATGATAAAAATGTTCGACGTGCATGCGAGTCCCATTCTCGAGGCCGCTTAGATTCGCATGCACGCGATACTTAAAGAAATATGAGCGTGGTATTAGAACGCGGATCCGTAGCCTGAGAGAAAAAGAGAAGCTGAATGAGAGAAAAAGAAAAAGAAAGAGAGGGAGAAAGAGAGAGAAAGAGAGAGACGGAGAGAGATAAGAAATGGAAATTTCGTAACGTCCATCCGGACTGAAATTACGCGAACTCGCGATCCTGTCGTACATGTGCTTCGCCTTGGCTCGCTTATGCGATGTAATTTAGATCGTTGAACGTACATATATTCGTCATGAAGATAATCCAAAGGTGCGTTTAGTACATAAAGAACTTGAAAGATTATTTCAAACGATCGACCGAGATTCGTTCGTGTACTTAATCGAAGATATTATTTATTTTTATTTAATTTAACGAATTTTTTTTATAACGCGAATCAACATTTTCTATCTAAATGTTTTTTTCTTTTTTCATTCATCTATCTATGATCATTAAATTCATTAAAAATAATAATCTTAGTAGTATTATTATCTGTTAAATTCTAAGATGCATGTAACGACGATAGAAATGCGCGACATAAATTCAATATAATTTTGTTATACTTTCAATATAATTTTAATTTTTTCTTTAATGTTAATTTAATTGTTTGTACATTTTTTCCCTTACGAAACAAATTAAAAGAAAAAAGATTATGCATTAAAAGAATTTAATCTAAAGTAACGTAATAAGAAAATTGAGTCTATTAATACCTATTATCTAGCATACACACCCCGTTCGCACTTTACGTGTATAAAAAAAGACAAAAAAAAAACAAAAGGAAAGAAAAAATAGAGAGAAAAAAATGTTTGAATATTGAAAAGATCGAAGGAAGATAGAAGAAGAAGGATAAGGTGAAAGAAAAAAAAAGGGAAAAAAATAACAGAAAAAAAGAAACAAAAAAAATTACCGGAGAGTTTACTCGTCGTTGGGGTAATTAGCTAATGGAAATCCCTGTTGGCTAGAAAAGAGATAGATAAAAGAAAAGAGGAATATTAGAGAGAGAAAGAGAGAGAGAGAGAGAGAGAGAGAGAAAGAGAGAGAAAAGAATGTGGATTCGGAGGATGGGTAATAGCGGGAAATTCAAATGTATCGCTTAAATTATCCACTTTCTCGTGAGAGAAGAGTAAAGGTGAAAGACAGAAAGAGGAAGAGGGAGAGAAGAGAAAGAGAGAGAGAGAGAGAGAGAGAGAAAGAGGTAGAAAGAAAGAAAGAGAGAGAAAGAAGGAACGTAGTCTCGAAAGTGAGGGAAAATGGGCGAACGCACCCTTCGCTCGTAACTCACGCTTGTTTTTGTCGGAGGCAACTAGACTTTTACCGCTAGAGCTTCCGTAGCCACACCATCGAAGGTTGTCCTTGTCGTACGTTCTTTTACTCATACCACATGAGAAAGAAAGAAAGATAGAAAGATAGAAAGAGAAAGAGAGAGAGAGAGAAAACATTTCGAAAATCTTTAGGAGTATCATCGTTCCTTCGTAAAATTCGAGAAAAATGTTTCGTATGTAAAAAGAGTCGAAAAGAAATAAAAGAAAATAGGAAACATAGAATACAAAAAAAAAAAAAGTTAAAATAATAAGGAAAAAGAAAGAAATGGAAGAAAAATAACGATCAAACTCGTAGTGGCTCGCGGGAGCGAGCATTTCGCGTTTCTAATCGCTGATAAGCTAACGGTCCGCTCATAAATCTCTGTGGACGGCTCCCGTGGTGGCCTCCTGGCTTGGCTATCGCATATCTATGAGTTTGTTTATTAATTATCACGCAACCGAGAGTGCTCGCGAGCACGTTCTTACTCACGACACTCTCTACTTCGATTACGAATAACCCTCTCTCTTCCTTTCTCTCTATCTCTCTTTCTTTCTTTCTTTCTTTCTTTCTTTCTTTCTTTCTCTCCATCTCTCTTTCTCTCTTTCTCTTTTACCATGCAGGAAGGAAGCTCGATACTGGACCTTAATCGTCCGATACATATCGGAGTAGATACACAAATGGCTGCACGTGTAACAACGAAGTCCTTCGTATCGTTAACCTTCAGCTTTAGGTATATCCCGCTGTTTATTTTTCCGGTTAGATAGACGTTATTATGATTGCGAATGGAGACGAATAAACGAGGAGATCGATCGGACGCATTTAAATTATTTACATGGATGATAATGATGATGATGATGATAATGATGATGATGATGATGATAATGATAATAGTAATGATGATAATAATAATGATAATAATATTCGAATAGTCTTGCAGAAATAAGATCTTATCGAATTGAAATGAATAGAATATGAATGAAAGATAAGAATGAAATTAAACGTAAACTCGATGTTGATTGGTATCTACGTATTATATACTTAAGTATCTATTATATGTAGTACATATGTATATATGTACGTTAGTATTGCTCGATTTTGTTAGTTAATCGTCGCCCTCGAAGGAGACGTCGTCGCCCTCGAGAGAGACATCGTCATCATCGTTGTCGTCGTCGTGGTCGTCGTCGTCGTCGTCGTCGTCGTCGTCGTCGTCGTCGTCGTCGTCGTCGTCGTCGTCGTCGTCGTCGTCGTCGTCGTCGTCGTCGTCGTCGTCGTCGTCGTCGTCGTCGTCGTCGTCGTCGTTGTCGTCGTTACCAACAGAAAACAAATCGAGAGAGCCTCACGATAATGAAATTTAGAAGGTGATAGAAGCGGAGAGATCTCGACAGATTGAACGAGCTTCATCGTTAGGGAGTTCGTTTCATTAATCTTCTACGTTCCCTACCAAATCACCTACTCTCTAATTCCTATAATTCAATTAGCCGCACGATACTTGTTATATAAATCGTACGAATATCAATCGTCGTTTTGTTTTCTTTTCTTCTTTTCTTTTTTTGCTCTCTTCCATTTTTTTTTTGCATCTCAAATAAATCATGATCATAAAGATAATTAAATTTCAACTGTAATAATGTCTATATAGATTAACATCGATCTATTATTCATTTTTAAGATCTCTTAAATAAAATAAAGAATAAGTTACGAGTCTCTTGTCTCTTTTTGATCATTAAAGAATAGACAAATTTTTTTTTTTTTATATAATAAAATGATATATAAATCAAATTACACAAACTTAATGATATCATAAATTTTATCTATAACATCACAGATACGTACGATCTATTGATTTTTTTTTTTATATATAGATATTAATTAATTCAAAATATTTATTTAATATTTATATTATTCATTTATTTATTTATTTATCATATTATTCAATTTAATAATAACTTTGACAAAAAAAAAAATAAATGATTAATTAATGACATTAATACCAATTATGTGTTAACAACATTCGTAAAATATATACTTAATTATCGTTATATAGATAAAAAGAAACATAAAAAGAGAGACAGAAAGAGAGAGAGGAGAGATTGATCTTTAATATCATACTCTTGCATTCTTGCAAACAGTTGAACGAAGTTTTTCTAATGCGACTTCAGAAAGTTTTGCTCGCGTGACGTGCGATATCAACGAGCTATTTATATAAAGGGATAGCGTATCTTAACCGTAGAAAGTTAGATCTCGAACATTCATGCAGAGAACATTTGATGGACAGTACATGTATGCCGAGCATTATCAGATATTCGTCGACGATATAGATGACGTTCATGCCAGCAGACATTTTATAGATACGATAAACACACTCGTTTGAATACAAATTACATAAATTATCCTGTCTATAATAAATATTATTCTTCGATCATTATTTCATAATAGACGTAATTATGTTTATCCTAAAAGTGATAATAATAAAAATAATAATAGTAATAATAATAATATGCAATAATTTATTAGAAGGAAAGACGTAATAAATCTTTATTTTTTTTTTTTTTTGTTTCTTTTCCTAACAAATTATTAAATCTACATAAGTATGCAAATATAAATAGATTAGAATAATTTTTTAATTTAAAATAGAATAATTAGTTGATAAGAAATTTGTTAGAAACGTACATACACGTAAAGTGTATCTACGGATTAGTTGAAACTATATTTGTAAAAAAAAAATTGCTTGTGATAATTATGTAAAAAAAGAAGAAAAAAAAATAGTTAATTAATAATAATCAATATGTTAGACATTTCTAGGATTCTTAATTCCGTAGATATTCGAATAATCTATATAATTAATAATAGACGTTGGGACATTGATCTATATTATCTTCTTTGGAAGTACGTTGACCTGCATAATTTCTTGAAACTTATCATATGGCTGACGGAAACAGTTCATTTTTTTTTACACTTCTTCTTGTTATAGCAGGTATTTAATAAAATAATGAGCATTGAATTAAATTTCAAAAGAACATATCTTTGAAACAGACAAAAAAGAACAGAACTAGAAACAAACAACATTGTAAAATACAAAAATATTTTCTTTTTTATTTTATAAATACTCGCAGTATATTACTCATATAGTACAAAATATTAAAGCCAGATATTCCATAATCTTTTAAATAATTTAAATCGCATGCGTAATTATCTCATTCTCCCCTCCGAAAAACAAATCGCCGAGAGGTTATCAAAAAATAAAATATTTTTACGATCGACAAAATTCGAAATATCGAATATAAATGACATTACGATTGGGCGTTATCGATTATAACTTCGAAATTTATTAAACTTTATAAATCATAAAAATGGACTTTTGAAATCTGGTCAAAGCTCTCTTTCAAAAAAAAAAGGTAAAAAAAAAAATAAATAAACAAAAGAAATAAAAGCTTTGGTACATCGTTCATAATCTATAAAGTTATTACCGACGATGGTATAGTATGGTATGGTATGGTATGGTATGGTATGGTATGGTATAGTTGGTATGGTATGGTATAGTATGGTATGGTATGATATGGTATAGTATGGTATGGTATGGTACGGTATGGTATGGTGTGGTGTGGTACGGTTGTTCAGCATTCGGCAAATATTATTTCGTGAATAATTAACCAGAATCCGTCCTGTGGAATAAAGCAACGGTAGGAGGGATGATGACACAAGCAAGCGTGCAGGAAATGGTGGGTCGTAGAGGCTAGATTCGAAAGCTCGAACGGGAAAACCCCCTTCTCTCACCCCTCCCCTATCCACCACCCAACCTGTCCTTCCCCTCCCATCCTCTCCCTCTCTACCGCTACTTCGTCTGCTAATAGGCTTTTGCGTGCAACAGAAATATATTTCTATCGCGAAATGCAATCAACAAAAGCGTGCTCGGCCATTCGCTTAATTAAGCGCTTATTATTAATTAACCGTCGGGAGCAAGCTGCCGTTCTGGACGACCAGAAACAAATAGAACGTCAAAGTGTCACCCAATGCACGCGTGCGTTCTATTTGTGCGAGGTCCTCCCCGTCTCTTACCCTATTCTCTCTCTCTCTCTCACTCTCTCTCTCTCTCTCTCTCTCTGTAACTATCTTTTTTCCTCCTCTTTCACATCCTTCTTCCACTCACTGTATTAGCTGCAGATATCGTTATTCGTTTTACATACAATAAACCGTTTACATTTCATGTATATTACGATCATAATTAGTAAAGGAAGCTATCATTTAATATTTACGTTACAAATCGATTGTTTATTTCAATACGAAATTTAAATATTTAGGCGAGTCCGAATGGTGGGCGAATATTAAATGTATGAAAAATGTTCTTAGATATAAAATAAACGATTTGATCAAACGTAAAAGGTATTTAATATAATTGTTATAAGAGAATGTATTATCGAATATACTTTTGCATTGAAATATAAATTCATGTCTTTTACACTAATGAGATTGAACATTAATTCCACTTTATGATACGGAGGAAATGCAAAATTGTAGAAAACTAAGATAAAAAAGAAAAAAAATTTTTTAAAATACTCGAAAAAAAAAAGGAAAAAAGAAATTAGGTAGCAGCGAGCTGTGTGAGTATAGATAAAAATAAAAACATCAATTTTTCTCGATTATCGCCATAATTTGAAGAAGAAAAAAAGGGGAAAAAAAAGGAAAAGAACACACACAGACAAAGGATATCGAATTCGAACGTTCAGTTTCGTTGTTAAGTCCTAGTAATCCTGTATATGTCGCCCTTTCTTCCCTCGACGATACACCACGAACTCTTCGTGCTCTTCTTTTCGTTACGGCGTTTCTACGGCCAACGATCAGTTAAGTATGTTCCGACTGGCGAACATAAATTTTGGCCTTCATAAAACCTCAAAGGGGAATTAATACATGACCCAATTAACCAGAAATGAAGAATCTTTTAAGTCTCGTAAATTCTTTTATAGAATTGAGGATATCGTTCCAAAGCACTGACTTTTTTATTTATTATTTTATGTATTATTACTACTTTATTATATTTATATAATTATATATACACGATTATCGATGTTACTCCGATCACTTCTTTTTTTTTTTTAATGTACATACACATATATATATATATATATATATATATATATATATATATATATATAACTTTTCATCCTTTTTGTTCTTACAATCTCATTACGAGTTTGGGATAAAATAAACTCTTTGACTTGAACCGAACGTACTTACCTTTTCGCTGTCTCCAATAAAAGGATCTTAGTGGCCAGTGTCTTCTGGCTTTGTAGTTTAGGATCACACTAAAGGGAAAGGAAAGTAAAAAGGGAGGAAAAAGAAAGAAAAAAAAGAAAAAGAAAAAGTAAAAGAAAAAGAAAAAAAAAAAGAAAGAAAGAATAAGGTACCAAAAATGGAAGAAAGAGGGAGAGAGAGAGAGAGAGAGAGAGAGAGAGAGTGAGAGAGAGAGAGAGAGAGAGAGTGATGATAGGTACAAAGCCACGTACATCTGACTCAATAAAAACTGACTCGAAAAGAAGCTAACTCGATGATGAGATAGAACATCGCGAGGTCATCTCTTTACACGAACAAAAGCAAAGAGATGAGATATGAAGAGAGAGAGAGAGAAAGAGAGGAAGAAAGAAGAGAGGAAGAAACTACGCTTCGCTAAAGCCACTTATCAAGAAAGCCAGTTTCTCTCTTCAGAAGATAGTTGTCGCCGAGGGTTTCGACAAACTGCCCTACTTGAGACAAGCGAGGAAAACCCTCGTCTACGTTGGGATCGTTTCTACGACGTAACGATAAGTCTTACTACCACCGAGTTATTCGACAGGTTCGTCGTTTCGAATCGATGACCTTTAAGACGTTTTATTCAGCGCCATTCTATCTCCTTTTGTCACTTATCTCTCTCTCTCTCTCTCTCTCTCTCTCTCTGTCTCTCTACCTTTGTGAAACGTATTTACATCATCATTACTCCATTAAAAGTAAAGCGTAAGCATAACGAATATCTCTTTCTATTTCTGTTTGGCTAGGCTTTTAACGAACTGAACTGTACTGCATTGAATTGAACTGTACTGAACTGAACTGAACTGAACTGAACTGAACTGAACTGAACTGAACTGAACTGAACTGAACTGAACTAAAATTGTCTTTATTCTCTCTTATATATTCTATCTTTAAAATATTTACGAATATTTACGAAATATTTGCGATACAATTATACACGTATATATCGTAGGTACGTATATATTATTCACGATGGTTTATTTTCATTTATTTATTTTCTTGTATTTTTATAATACGATAAGAAAACATACATACATACATACATACACAAACACGCACGTAGAAACTTTTATTTCGTTCTTTAAATCCAAACGAAGTATCCGTAGATCCTGAAACGTACATGAAAAATCGAATGCTTCTTGGTTTAAAAGAAAAAAGAAAAAGAAAAAAGAAACAGTAAAGAAAAACTTCGAAATCCTTTGAAAAGAAGACTATGAAGAAATGAGAGAGAGAGAGAGAGAGAGAGAGAGAGAGAGAGAGAAATAGTAAGATGATCTTAGAAGTTTCGAGTTTTGCGGTGGATATTCTACTTTTCTACGGCTAGCGTTACGCGAGCAAGCACACGTGCGGAAACGTTCAGTACAAGAAGAGGTTGCCGCGAAAATTCCGAAGACGGGAAATTCTCTACCCGCGAAAAGACATCCGAACACGATACTCCACTTGGGGAATCTCGGCGATGTGACGTTACCACCATGGCTTCCAGGATTTCCTTTGCGTATACTAGCAGAGAACGAGAATGAGAACGAGAACGAAAACGAGAACGAGAACGACCAGGATGACTCTATATACACGTTACCTATATTATCATCGTAGTCTCTTTCTAACTATACAAGAAGAGGATGGAAACGGTATCCTTAAGCTGTACCCTCCTTACACCATCGTATATATATGTATATATATATATATATATATATGTATATGTATATATGTATATGTATATATACAGAATACTGTCTATATATACATATATATATACATAAATATATATATATATATATATATATATATATATATGTATGTATGTACGTATGTATGTATATGTATAGTAGTCTCACAGCTTTCAGGCTTGCCTACCTTAAGGCGACGAAAATCCCCGTCTACGGTATCGAAGAAAAATCTTCGCCGAAGAATTTCTAAGCGAGAAAATCTCCGGAAAGCTTTCCTTTCATCGAATTCTCATATCGATTATTTTTTATTTTTCAGAAAATCGATTCGAAAATATCTTCAAATTCGTCTAAACGATATCCACTATTTTCATGTTTAAGTATATAAATTAAATGAATTACATACACACACAAACACACACACACACACATATATATATATATATATTTAAATTTTGGAATAAAAAGAAATGATGTACTAACAACGAATAAAAGTTTCATACCTGTTTACATAAAGTTTCTTATCTACGAATTGACTCGAATATTTTGGAAAAACGTTATTTAATTTCATATAATGATCGAGATTCAAAGTTCTCCAAGTTCTCGTCTATCGTTTATCACATCATCTAGTACGATAAAGGGAGATAAAGTTACTCTCTCACTCTCCCTCTCCTTCTTCCTCTCCCTCTCCATCTCTCTCCCTCTCTCTTTCTTTTGAACTAGCATATATAAACTTTACAAAACGATTTTACAACGGAAGTTAACTCCCGAGAAGGTAATATTTACACAAACGTATCTTAAATAACAAGTAACCGTAAAGTAGTACGACATAAATATAGGCGATACAAGCAAACGATAAATTCTGTTTATTTAAGCAGAATATAAAGTGCTGCTTGGGAAAAATGATCTGCGAGAGAGTGAGTACTCGAAACGTACCTGCTCGATTCGAAGAAGGAACGTGCAATTACGCAAATGGAAATCGTTTTGATATACTATCTACCATAGAGTTACGTAACCGGCCGTTATAGGGTACAGGTAGCTAATATCGGAAGAGAAGAGAAGGATAAAGGGAGAAAGATAGAAACCACCAAAGCAAGGGTTTACATATATATATATACATACATATATATATATATATATATATATATACATCTATATATATATGTACATATCTACATATATGTTAGAAAGAGAGAGAGAGGGAGAGAGAGGAAGGAGAGCACGAATCGAGTCATAAATTCACGAATAGCGTAACGCGACCGACCGAACACGGCCTAGATACCCCTGCAGATTAAGTCACGAACTCTATCTCTCTCTCTCTCTTTCTCTCTCTCTTTCTCTCTTTCTCTTATTCTCTTTCTCTCTCACGCTTCTCTACAAGCATGTTATACGCGCGTATATTTATGGTACCTTCGAGTTTACCCCACTATACACTATTACTATAGTACTTGTATGTACGTACGTGTATACAGTGATCTATGAGAATCCACGAGTAGGTACACCGGTGTTATTCAAAAGACTCGACGGAACACGGTAAATGTTTCGGTGCTTACGGGCTATTCGAAAAAATCGATCTTCTACGATGACTAACAACCACCGACGTTCTCTCTGTACTCCGTTAAAAAAATTCGCTTTAGTTACAAAGAGTCTCTCTCTCTCTTTCTCTGTTTATTTATCTGTTTGTCTATTTGTTTGTCTGTCTGTCTGTCTGTCTGTGTAGCCTCCTACTATATCGGCGTGTCCTTTCTCTCTCTTTTTCTCTCTCTCTCTCTCTCTTTCTTTCTCTCTATAAGAATTCATACTGTACAGGATATTACGAGTGAAGCTCGTGCCAAGAGAACATCGAGGCCCACGATCGTGACGGTGATCGTTCATTGACTTTCGTTCAGATCCATTCGTGAGATTTCGGATAGATGATACGAACGATTGTAAATCATTCGTACGATCTTGTTTTTAGAGACGAGATAGAAGTTTAGAAATTGCAAAGACCGATAAAATAAATAAATCGTTCCGTTCTTTTTCCTTTTCATTTTTCCTTTTTATAAATCTAACAAATTTGTATCTTTGATTAGTTATATGTAAACGTATATATGCATCATTGAAGAGACATAATGAATTTCTATCAGTTTAAAACTTAAATAATCGCTTCCGTATAAAAAAAAAAAAACAAAAATTAATCATACAACTTATTCTTTAATTAACACATTTAAATTATATCAACATTCTTATATACCTAATATGATAATATCTGTTATTTTTTAAAAGTACTGATTTCGCGATACGTTGAAACATATAAACAACGTTCTTCCTTCTTTATATATTTGTCTTTAATTCTTTCTCTCTTAAATATATAAAAAAAAAAAAATTATAATAATAAATAAATAAATAAGCGCTTGTAATCGTTGGGGAGGGAAGAAAAATTAAGAAAAAAAAAAAAAATCGTACCAAAATTCTCTCAATAACGAATAACGAATAACGAATAATGGATAGAAACTTAAGGAAACAACGTAAGACAAGAGAAATCTCTGCGTGAAACTCGAAACAAGAGGTGCGACGAATCATGAAGCTAATTTTGCACGCCTACGACCGTTTGTATAAGGGTAAAATGGAGAAAAAGAGAGAGAGAGAGAATAGTGGAAGATGCCGAAAATTTACGGTTATTTAAGCACCCTCTCTGCGCGTGCTAGCGTGACACCGATCGCGTCGAAAGGGAGAAAGAAAAAGAGAGGTATAGAAACAGAAACAGAGAGAGAGAGAGAGAGAGAGAGAGAGAGAGATGTAAGTAAGAAAGAGAGAAAAGATAGCTTCTGATATGGCCGGCCACGTGCGCCATGTGGGAAAATTCCAAGTTTTGCGGTACCGCACTGCGGTCTGGGATAAATGGATAGAATTCAATGGCAAAGCACCGGCAAACGTTTTCCGTCGGTCTTCTCTCCCTTATTGCTCCCTTGGGTCTTCTTGGAGGTAGGGATGGATGCTTGTCGAAATTAGTCTATATTTGGTAAAAGAGAAAGAAAGAAAGAGAGAGAGAGAGAGAGAGAGAGTGAGAAAGAGAAATAGAAAGATAGATAGAGGGTCTCGAAAGGTCTAAAAGAGTAGGGGAATATGTTTGTTTTCAAAAAGTGACAAAGCCTGTCGACTACTACTCTCCGAGATACATTATCTCAAAGTTTTTCTAAACAAAGGGTAACGTCAAGTACTGTCCGTCATTAACGAGGATATAAATAAAAACTAAAAGACCTTGCCTTTTTCAGAAAAAAGAAAAAGGAAAAAAAGAAAGAAAGAAATAGATAGGTACAAGAATCATTTCGTAAAGAGGACTTTATTCTCTTCAATATGTATATGTGTGTGTGTGTGTGTGTGTATGTGTACTATGGTGGTACTTACCTACGATGTAAAATGAGATCAGTTTTAAAGATAATCTGAACGATATTTTCTAATAAGTTCTATCATCACCACTTTAATATTTGATCCTGATGTTAAATAGAAGAGGTCGTTGATCTTTTAATAACTATTCGATCCCGCATTAAATCTAACGATAAGATTACATCTACGGTCTTTTCACCGATCGATTTGGTCCTTCCGCGAGTGAATAGGTATATCTCCTGAAATGCTGGTCTTTATCTTTACGAATGGGGAGATAATCGGCACGATTATGGCACTTTCCCACGACCCTTCTCGTACCCTACTAAAACGTATATATTACATATTACACGCATCTTTAAAAAAAGATCACTGCGATATGATTTTTTTTCCCTTCCCTTCTTTTATTTCTTTTTCTTTCTTTTTGATTATAACATTTCGATGAATGAAAAATTAAACGATGAATAAAATTACGTTAATATATAAGGTACGTGAAATTTTTAATATATAAGATAAAAGGTACGTAAAAATTTATTCCCGTTCACATTAAAACGAAGAAATAAGAAAAAGATCGAAGGGAATATATACATAGTGTCTCGTGTATCTAAATATACACGAGTGACGAACGATCTTAACGAATTCTTTGAGGCTTTAAGTTTGTTTTATTTTTGCACGTACCAAAGACAAACGTTTAGCGCGCGATTTAGCGCGAGGACGACGAAGAAGACGAAGAAGAAGACGTCGACGACGTATTGTGTTAAGGATCGTTTGACCCTTTTCGTGCACCACTTCACCAGTTAAATTCTTTCTAGATTAGACGGATTAACCAAGTCAACCGCGGACACACCGAAACTATCTCTCTTTCTTTCTCTCTTTCTTTCTCCTCTACATCGCTTCTATTCCATCTTTGTCAAGTACCAGCGCATGTAACTCGAATCACCACAAGTCAACTTTCTCAACGATTTTAGATCGAACACAAGGGTCGTAAGATCGAACGCACAATAAGTCATCCGATAAGCTACCCTGATCTTTAAACGAGGAATAAATAGCCTCAGGATACATGGCGACCCTATTATATTTTTATCGGGATCTCTATTTTTTTAAATATCATATAAGTATGAAACATATATATATATATATATATATATATTCAAGTTCCATCGAATCGATTAATTATTTAATTATTAGAACATCAAAAGCAAAGAACGTTGAAATTTAATTCCATTTTTTATTAAAAATAAAATAATGTATAAAATATAAGTATAAAATTAAATAGTAAAATAATATATAACAAAATAAAATAAAATAAAATAAAATAAAATAAAATGAAAATGAAAATGAAAATGAAAATGTAAATATCATTTTAATCAAGTTAAATCGTTTACGCAATAATCGAAATTGAAAAAAAGGAAAACATACTAATTTTGATCGAATAAGAAATACAAACATTTTCAAACAAATTAGTCGCAATTATAATGAACAAAGTAAGGCTGTCAGAGAATCAGAGAAGTTATGCATATCTCAAAGGATATATCGTAAACCTAACGAGCGAACACTTATCGTTACCTTCGGGGTCTCGCGTTCTAACGTTCTCGAGTATTCAAGCTCTATTTGCTAACCTAATGAGTACTTTCCATGGTGTTCGATAATCAAGCGAACAAAGGATCTCCGGTCACGTCGACACTATCCGCCGAAGGATTTCCGAGCCATCTGCGAGAACAGCTTCGACAACTTTAGTACGAGCATGCAAACAAGCTATCGTACACGTATTCTCAGTATTCGCGCAGACAATTATAAGGATGTTGCCTTCTAATATACCCAACAGAGTACAGGAGAACTTTAACTATGCTTGTCATCTCTTGTGATGAGTTGTTCGACGTGTATTGAATTATTTATCTATCTACGAAATCCTCCTACTTATTTTTATAATAATAACGCATATTATATTATCTTTTTAGATTAATCTCCGATAAATATTTTCTTCGTTTGAGATCGAAAAAGGAAAAAAAAGAACAAAAAGGTTTTTTACGTATGTACCTATTCAATATGAGCAAAAAAAAAAAAAAAGAAATAGTATTGCGACGAGTTATTCAACGTGTTTTGAATTGTTTGTTTATCTACGAAATCCTCGCCCCTTTTTTAATCATCGATAGTAATAACAGATTTTATTTTTTTCTTTTTTTCGATTAATATCCCATAAATATTTTCTTCAATCGAGAACGAAAAAGTAATGAAAAATTTTGTTTATGTACGTACCTATTCACCATAGAGGAGCAAAAAATAGAAATAGTATTCACTCCGAGAAACAATTTTAAGAAGTAAAAATTCAAAAGAACGTTGAAACGTTCGAAGAAACTAAGCGAAGATAAGAAAAGAAGGAAGATATTTGAGAAAACTCGATAGATTTTATGAGATGTCACTACGTTTTTCAATTTAGATAAACGAGTCCAAGCCAGTAAGTGAAAACCCAGACGGACGGACGGTTTTATGTCTACCAATTTGCAATATATCTGGTATAGTGTCTGTATAGGATGGAAAATAGAAGAAAGAGAGAGAGAGAGAGAGAGACAGAGAGACAGACAAACAGAGAAACGGATTCTTCATATCTTCTCCTGAAACCTTGGTAAAACGAATAAATATCTCAAATGAGATCATGCTATGTAATTAAATGTATCTTCGACCCAACACAAAAAGAAAAAGAAAAAAGAACTCCATTAGTACGCACTATCGTTGAAAACAATTTCCTTGAAAAAGATAAAGCAAAAAAAAAAAGGAAGAATTTTTAAAGGACTGTTATCATGCAATTTCAATCATTCAATTCGTTTTCGAATTTTAGTGGTCTCAAGTGGCATATATAAGTAACGCGTGAAGCACATTTACTTCAACTTCGACGAACTATTTTACTTCTAATTTCTGTTGCTTCTTTTCTTTGAAAGACGACCAAAAAAAGAAAAAAAGAAAAGGAAAAATGAGATCTACCGAAGTTTTCATCTTCTTAATATTAATTCATATCGCCATGACTACCAGATGCATCGTTGAGGAAAAGGTACGAAGATACCGATTGGTATTGCCAGGAAAACACGTAGTTCGGAAATTATTCGTGAATCAAGATACAATTTTAATTCCCCTTGATCGTTCAGTCGCAGGAGGAACCGGAGATACACGTCATTCATTTGGAAGACGAAAGCAACGACTCCGTGAGTAATTATCATCAACTTATATGTGTATTATCCGTTTCGTTTGATGTCTTTCGATAGACATATCAAAATTCGAATTTGTTTCGGAAACAAACAACAAAATTGTATATAGAATTGACGAATTTTTAACGGATAAAAAAAATAATTTACAAATACAGTCTGGAGAACCCGAGGTAATATCCCTTCATATCCCGGACAAACGAAAACGCGAAATTTGGGATAGCAAGGCAAAAGCATTTTGTAGGAAGGACGAAGATTGTGATACTGGCGAAATTTGTATCGCATATTTGAGATGCGGTAAATATAATACCACATTCTAAAAAAAAAAAAAAAAAAAAAAAGAAAAGAAAGAAAAAGAAAAAGAAGAAAAAAGGAATAATTAATAAATATTTTACACTATATCGAATTTTTTTTCAGTCAAGGTCATTAAGAAAATCAATTCGCTGGAGAATCAAACCGAACAAGAAACGAAAATATGATTTTTTAAACTGATTTTTTTAAATCGATATCATGTACACGACTGTGCTTTACTCGATGGTTTACGATTTATATAAAAATTATCAATAAAATTTTATTCTATGTAGATAGCAATTTTTTTCTTGTTTTTTCTTTTTTTCTTTTCTTCTTCTTTTCTTTTTCATATAAATAATCTTTTGAGTAATGTTAAAATTAGTTGAAGGATTTGAATGCCAACAAAGGAAAAGTTCAAAAGCTATGATTTTCTTCTTCTTTTTCTTTTTTTCTTTTTTTTTCTTTTTTTTTTTCTTTCATCGCAAATTTGTGACGCTCAAAAACATTAATCATTACGAAAGGTTAAGAAAGGAAAAGGAGTTTGAAAAACACAAAGGAAATTGTGCGGTAGGAGTGTGACAGATGGTTGTACGCTTACGATCCGGTCTCATTAACGTGAGGAACAAATGAAAGAGAGAGAGAGAGAGAGAGAGAGAGAGAGAGAGAATGAGAGAGAGAGAGAGAGTGAGAGAGAGAGGGAGAAAGAAGAAGGGCTCGGCTTCCTACGAAATTTATCGGTAACAACTGCTTCCGTCCGCAAACTCTGCTTGACTCTCGCTCAAAACCGCAATCCCTCCCTTTACACTAAAACCTTCTGTCCTTGTAGAAGAAAAAAAAAGGAAAAAAAAAGCTTCACCATTCGCAGATTTACAGTTAAAATCAATTAGTAGCTAATTGCTTCAAATTGAAAAAGTCTAAAAGCGAAGGAGAAAGTATCGTTTTATCGGTTGAACGTTCATAGGGTGTATGTGTGTGTGTGTATGTGTGTGTGTGTGTATGTGTGCGCGTGTATGTGTGTGACCCTTTAATAAAATTCTCGTCGCGAGAATCAAATACTTTTTTTCTTTTTTAAATTAAACAATGTAAATAATCATTTTATTTCTTTTCTGTTAATAATTCATATCGTATTAAATCAAACCGTATTAATTTATTATTAAATTCATCATTAAATGTTAAGTGTTTAATTGTATGAAAAAAAAACAAAAGAAAAAGATTAAACCATTATTTTTATTTGGATGACTCGATGAAAGAATAATATCAACGATCTTTTCTCATCGATTGTCTTTACGTGTCAAATTACAAATGCTGACAATTAATGGTAAAAAGAAAAAAAAAAAAATAAAGAAAAGAAGGGAAAAAAATAAAACAAAGAAAATAAATAAATTACTAAAAATATATCGAACTAGGGAAAGAATTTTTTTGTTCGGATCGTCAAAAGAGCATAAAAGTGATATGATAATAAATATTTTTGAAAGGGAAAACGGAAGTAACGTGAATATTTAAAGCAGTAAAAGACGTCAGTAAAGATCGTAATATATCTTTCGTAAAGATTTGGACGAGTGATTCCTGACGAAATCCATTTTTTTTGTTCTTTCTTTCTTTTCTTTTTGTTTTTTCATCTTCTCCATTCTACGGATGGTTTATTTAATTTTTGCTTCCTTTCGCGAGAGAGAGAGAGAGAGAGAGAGAGAGAGAGGGAGAGAGAAAGACAAAGAGAAAGAGAGAAAGAGAGAGACGAATATGGGTACAAGTAGTGAGAGAAGAGTACGCGAATATTTTTCTAAGACGTATGTCGAACAGATGGCGAACTTCAAGATGTTTAAAGGGTCAGTCATAATTAGAAAGAAAGTGAGAAAAAGAGAGAGAGAGAGAGAGAGAGAGAGAGAGAGAGAGATAGAGAGAAAGAGAGAACGGGACTGTTAACAGGACATTTGTCCAAGAGAGAACGCCTGGTACTTGCACTTCGATTTTAAAAATTTTCTTCAAAAGAATAATAAATGTCGTCATTATTAAACAATCAAAAGAAAATTTCGAATCTTATTTGACATAGTCGTAAATATCGGATTGCGATGATAAATTTTTACTTAAATTTTTAGTCGATGACGTGAAAACTAAAGAAGAAATATTTTTTCCTTATAAATAAGAGTCATGAAACGAATTTTTATCGATCCGTTAATATCGAACAAAACAAAAAGTAATAGAAATACAATATTTTAATAAAGAGAAGAGGTGAGAAAGAGAGAAAGAGACAGAGAGACAAAAAAAGAAAAAAATAACATTCAGACAAAACATTAAATAGAACAGAATCATTTTCGCTTTTTAGACGAAATTAGTAATGAAAGAGAAACCAGAGAAGAGACGAGAAAAAGAAAGAAAGAAGGAAGGAAGAAAAGAAAGAAAGGAAAGAAAGAAAAGAAGGAAGAAAGAGAGAAAGAAAGAAAGAAAGGAAGAAAGACAGAAATAAATAAATAAAGAAAGAAAGAAAGAATGGAAGAAAGAAGGGAAGGAAAGAAAAAAAAAAGAAAGAAAGAGAGAAAGTGAGAAGAGAGAATTCTTCTGGGAGAACTCTCGAAGGAAATGCGTTCTCTTCTCGAGAACGAGAAGGAACTCGTCTGGTGTACGTGCTGGTTGAAAGTGGAGAACGATCGTTAAAAGCCTTCATCATCCTCGTCTTCTTTGAGAAAAAAAGAGAAAAGTGAAAGAAAGAGAAAGAGAGAAAGAGAGAAAGAGAGAAAGAGAAAGAGAGAGAGAGAGAGAGAGACAGAGTGAAAGAAAGAGAAAGAGAAGGAAAGAGAAATCAACCGAGTGAAGAAACTTAAAAAAGAAAAAAAAGAGAGAAAGATGATGAGTGAAAAGAAATGGAAAACTTTGCTTGGCGAGGTGCGGAAACGCATAAATGCTTTGATAAGTTTCTCAGTTTGAAAATGTTCGCAAACGATTAATCGGCGAAATATGTGCGGACACGAAGAATCATTTAGTCAGCCCACTCGAAACAGTTCTTGTGTATATGCACGTATGTATATTGTGAATAAACGCGGAAAAGCCGACGTCATCGTCGTTGGATAGGACGATGTCCCTGAGGAGGACTATCCGAGGATGCACACTAGAGTAGAGGAGAATGGTTAACATACGGGGACAGTTACTGCCTTCGTGCAACGTATAATGTACCTACATTACGTCCGACTAAGTGCGCGTCCGTCATCCCCAATGTTCTAACCACCTTGATGAAATATTCTACGACTAGCACGTGCGACTATCTAACGAAAAATTTATCAATGAAATAAACAGAAGAGAATAAGGGACCTTTGATTAAAATTTTCTTTGATATGAAAATCATCCTGACATATGTTATATATATATATATATATATATATTTATATACATATATATATTATATATATATTTATTTTATATATATATATATATATATATATATATATATATATCTGTATGTATGTTACTCAGTGGTTTACAATTTAGATAAAAATTATCAATAAATTTGTATTCTATATAGCTAGCAATTATTTTCTTTTTTCTCTTTTATTTTTTTCTTGTAAATAATATTTAAAGTAACGTTAAAATTAGTTGAAAGATTCGAATACTAACAAAAAAAAAGTTCAAGAGCTACGTTGGACGAAAACAGTAATCTGTGTGTATCCTTTTTTCCTTTGCATATTTTCTTTTTTCTTTTCTTTCTTCCTTCCAAGATTCGATATGTTTTATCACTGTTATTTATTGTTAAAGATTATTAATCGGTATTTTTAATAAATTGATAAGTATTAAATTTATTAATATAAAAAAATGAAAAAAGAAAATGCAATATTCTTATTATAATAAAATATTTATAAATGTAATAATTCATCAGTATTTTAAACAAATGGTCAATATTTATGATAAACACATACTCAACGCCGGCAATTAATTATTTATACTGATCATTTATGTATTGATATTTTATTATAAATACTAATAAATATTCATACATATTGACCATTTAATTTACAAAATATTTGCCATTAATTAATAAAAATATTAATCGAATAAATAGAAGTTTCGATAAATTCATTATCTTTTATGTCTATTTGTTAAATTAAATAAACGTGAAAATTGGAATAAATAAAATATTTTTTTATGTTACAAATTCGTTCACTGACAATTCTAATATATTATACTCTATTATATTCTATAGCACATCTACGTACATATCTTATAAAATCTTATAGAATCTATGCGAGTATTTTATAAAAAATCTATCAATGGAATAAGATCAAAATAAAGGATTCTCTTTTCGATGAAGATTTTCTTTAAGACGAAAATTGTTACATATCTCTCCGTATTCGTGTTATTTCTTCGTGTTTATTTATCGTACGATTGTAAAAATTTGAATAAATAAAACACTTTGAACAACAACAACAAATCATCCATTAATAAATTGTATCATTATATTATCTGATATCGGATAGATACTTAATTAATTTAGTATAATAATAATAATTATAATAGTAATAATAATAATAATAATAATAATAATTATCAATCGATAAAATAATATTCTAAAGATACGTTGTAACTCTACGTGTCAAGTATGTTAACGATTTAGAATTTGTAATCCTTTCGAAGATATACCAAGACTCAACTTTGCTCGTAACTTTGAGAAAGGCCAGACGAGACTGGGTCAAAGTTTAATCTCTGCTTCGAGACATCGATCAAAGACTAATCTGCGGACTTGGCAGACTCGAAACTCCGATATCGAGATTGATAAATAAGTGCATGGATATTATTACGTATATTTAGAAGCGAGAGAATTCAAATGACGAAATAAAGATGTCAGTCCGTTTACGATGAATTCAGTGTCTTTTTTGTTTTCGCTTTTTTTTTTTTTTGTTTCCTTCCTCTTCTTGCATTAAACGCAAGAGAAAAGAGAAAAGATGGAAGAAACGGAAAGAAGAAACGGAAAGACAAGATTCCATTATCGGCTAGCTCTTCGAGGCTCAAAGTCGAGCACGCTCAGGCGCAATTACTTTCTAAAAGTTGCCTCGTCTGGGTTGGCAGGCCGCATAAGTGCAAGAAGAAGCCTTCCTTGATGGCACGTTACCACAATGATCTCCAGACTCCCGTGGCTTATTGTTAAAAGCATAGTTAATGTTCCCCGTACCTCTTAACCCTCTCGCTAATAATCTAAAATGTCAAAGCAGACGTGATTAATTCAAGAAGGATATAGTCTTTCTACTTTTTTTCTATCTTTTTTCTTTTTTTTTTTCCTTAAGTCCTTTTTTTCTTTTCTCAATCTTAATTATTACCATTTGTACATTTTTATTTTCTTCCTTTTATGATTTATTAGAGAAAAATTAAAAGATTAATTATAAGAGCGATAAATTTCACGAATACTTTCCTTTTTCTTTAAAGAAAATAAAAGAAAAAAAAAAAAAAAATACTTCGTTTAAAAATAATAATAGTAATAAAAAAAAAAAATTGTTTATATACCGTTCGATGATCTCATGTCGGGATAATTTTGTCATGAATAAAAAAAAAAAAAAAAAAAAAAGAAAACAAAAGTACATCGATGAAAATAAAATTATAATTCAACGAAAGAAAATCGAAGAAAGGTTATAGAGGGTAGGCCGGGGGAAGAAAAGGGGAGACGATTTTCAGTCGGCAAATTGCTCGAAGGAAAGGACGCGTGTGGAGTTAGAATGAGGTCGTTCGCGAGTGAACAGAGTTCTCGTATCGTTGCGGTACGAGAAAAGGAGCAAGACGAATATTACGTGTGAGCGATGAACGAGAAAATGTACCCGTTGCTCAAATATTCCATCGTGTCCTTCTTGCTGAGCTTTATTTTCGTTACATACTTTCCTCCATTCCTTTTCTTCTTTCGTTTTGTCGAAAAAAGAAATAAAAAAAAAAAGGAAGAGAATTTATTTCGACTCGTCTCGTGAAATCGTGCGTAGAGGGACAAAAATAAATAAAAAGAAAAGAAAAAAAAAAGAAAAAGAGAGAGAGGAAGAATAAAAGAAAGAAAGAAATAAGGAAAAAAAAAGAAAAAAGTCAAAGAACGCGCCGAAGTAGAGGATCGAGAGAAAAAAGAAAGAAAACAAAATAATAATAATAGTAGTAATAAATAAAAATAAAAAAAAAAAAAAAGAAGAAAAAGAAAGGACGAGAGAGAAAAGATAAACGTGAAAGGACGACAAGGATCAATGACGTTCATGCTCGATGGTTTTTACGCGCGCGAAATCTCGTACAGAATGTTATGTTTACTTTAAATAGACCGAAGAAAAATGTGGCGTCACGTATTCTAACGCAAAAAGGGAAAGAAAAAAGAGAGAGAAAGAGAGATTAGCCAAAGCGACGACGAGCTTTTAATGTCGAAATTTTCTTCTTTCTCTCAGGATCAGAAGATACGAGTTACGACAAAAATGTCAAACCAGGATAACCACTTTTCCAATAGTAAGATCGATCATTCACAATAAATAACATCGTACATAATTTGCTTCTTAATCTTGATCATTAACAATCGAATTTTTTTCAACGATTCCGTAAAGAAAATCTCTTTTAAATTGATATGAATATAATATTTTGCTGTTAAAGAAAAAAATAATATGTACATTTTTTTATTTTCCTTTCAAATAATACCTACGTATTTTTTGCTGATAAGTAGATCTTTTTATAGTGCATATAAGAAATAAATTTAATAAATAAAAACTAGATCTTTTTATAAAAAGTATACTGCACATAATAAAGTATTATATATATATATATATATATATATATATACACACACACACACACACACACATCCTAAAAACTAACATATTTTATTTTCAATTTAATATCTATGCATTTTCTTTGATAAGTAAATCTTTTTATATTATATAAAATAGTTTTCAGATAAAATTTTTCTATTTGAATATTATATATATATATATAATATATAAATCTTAAAAATCCAACATCGTAAATTACTCTCCCGTTCATAATACGACACTGTACGGTACACCCTCAATAAAAGAGAAAAAAATTTCTTCGAGAAGTTTGTAAAAGAGCGTTCTCTTGGTCAAAAAAACATTTCCCAAGGAAGTTCTTCTTTATCGAAACTCAACTCTCTCTCTCTCTCTCTCTCTCTCTCTCTCTCTCTCTCTCTCTCTCTCTCTCTCCCTCTTTCCCTCTCTTTCGTTTCTTTTTCGTCGTAGTCAGGATTACGCTATTCTTTTTGCCGAAGCCCTGTTACCATCGCGACGGTTATACAGGCGTATTAAAAAATTCCGTACTGGAAATTCAACGAATTCCATTCTTTTTTCCTTCTCAAAAAGGTCGAGCTCGTTACGACAAGGAGGAACGCCAAGATGAGAAAGAAAAGGAGATGAAAGATGAAGAAGGATTCTAGTACCTTCCACCGTTCTTCTTTCATACATTTAATTCTATTAATTGTTTTTAATTAATTATTGTCAACAATCTTTCTTTGAAACAGTTCAACGATCTTGTAATACCAGACGATTTTCTGCAAATCTTTTCATTTTCTTTCTTATCTTTCCTTTCTTTTTTTTCTTTTTTCTTTTTAAGAAGAAAAGGCATTTACCTCTTAAGAATGGAAATTTTTATATATAATTTAATTAATAAGTTCAAATAAATTTTATAAATCTAATCTACATCTAATCTAAATAATAATAATCTATCGAAATAGTCTAATGCTTTGTAATACAAGCAAAATTTTTTCTACAAATCTTTTCCTTTTTCCTTTTTTCTTGTTCCGACGCAAGAAAAGCATTTCTCTTTCGGAACAAAACATTTTCTACGTTCAAGTCGATTAATTTATTTAAATAAATATTGTTAACAATCTCACGTAATATTACTTAAAAATTATGTTTAAAGAAAAAAGATAAAAAAAGAAAAGAGGGCATCTTCCTCTTTCTTTCTTTCTTTCTTTCTTTCTCTCTCTCTCTCTCTCTCTCTCTCTCTCTCTCTTTATCTATCTATCTATCTATCTCTATTTCTACATGTTAAAATAAAAACTTTTTTTAATTTAAAATAAAATCCCGAGAAAAAAAAGAATAAGAATCTTAATGGAAATAGAAAGAACAAAAAGTATGAGTATGAAATCTTTTCTATTACCGTTAGACCATCGCGGAAGTCATAAACGGGAACCGGCAAATCTTTTCATTATCGCGGCACGTAAGTGATACGTATATCATACTAAAACGACCATTTCGTGAGCATTATATCGAGGAGAAAGGAGGGCCGATCCCGCGGCGACCTAAAGCATGAGGTGGATACTTGAAGCGCAAGCTTAAGTGCGTGCCGAGGATCAGACCTTTCTCCATTTCTCTCCTTCTCCTAGATCACATAGAATTTCTCTCCCTTTCTCTCTCTTTCTCTATCTATGTATCTATCTATGTATCTATCTTATTATCTCTCTCTCTCTCTCTCTCTCTCTCTCTCTCTCTCTCTCGCACTTTCTTTCACTTTTTCTCTCGTGATAAGAAATATTATTTACGATTTATCGCAATGGCTACGCGAGTAAGTATAAACGTACGTCTGCCTTTATCGACCAATCGTAAAATATAATATAGTGTATTACTATGCACTTTAGCAACTTAAATATCTTCGAAACTTCATGCGAGATATGAAATGAAAATTTATTTAACAAATTTCGTATGAATTAAAAGAAAAAGGATCGTTGTGATAACACTTATCTCTAATACGAATTTTTCTTTAACTTTCATCGTCTCATAAAGTATTAATATAATTACCTTGAACCACTCCGTTTAGTTTTATAGAGAATTTCATTACCATACTGTACTCAACAGAGAGAGAGAGAGAGTGAGAGAGAGAGAGAGAGAGAGATAACGATGACAAGTTTCTCGAATTATCTAAACACGTTAAGATATGAATGAATTTTAATCACGAAACTTGCCGCGTGACAATCAACCGTTTATGATTTTATTAAGTCACGAGGAATCCACTTATGATACTTTCTTAACTTATCGTAGCACCTAGAAAATGAAATTGTAAAAAACTTAAAAATGTATGCATAGGAAGATTGCAGCAGAGCCATGATTTTTAATAGCGAACATAAGTATGTGCATCCGTTTAGTTCCTTGCATAAATGTGTAATATTACCACGCATACATGCATATTATATATACATATATAGATTCAAGTGGTAGGAAAAAGTGTATGTGTGTGATAAAAAGAGAGAAAGAGAGAGAGAAAGAGAGAGAGAGAGAGAGAGAGAGAGAGAGAAATACCCTGTACACGAGGGCTGTGTCGTCGTTCGCATTCTCGCGTGCTTAAGCGAGAAAACGATATAGTTACCGAGGGAGCGAATAAAAGAAGAAAGGGAAAAGAAGGAAGGGACAAGTAGAGAGAAAGAGAGAAAAGATCGAGGGACATTGTTTCTATCGTTTTCATGCCGTTGTCCTTCTCCTTCTCGTAGTTGACAAAAGAAAAAAAAAAGAAAAGAAAAAAGGAGGAAAAAGAAGCATGAGATTAAACCACTCGCTCAACTTGAATTTTATGACTATATAATAAAAATATAAAACATTCTATATACGTATATATATATATATATACATAGAAAACATAGAGAATAATTATTTTCTAATTACTATAATATTTATCTGTTTTATTAACGTTCAAAGTAATCAGAATGATTTTTATTTTTCCGTATGTAATAACAATAAACTACGATAAAGCCATTAGAAATGAAATTTAACGAAAGATTTCAATCGTTTAATATATTTATATCACAAAATATAATTCTATAGAGAGAATGATTTAAGTACTTAGTGTCCCTTTCTCTATCTTTCTCATATCGTAATGGAGTTCCTCGTCGTTCATGGTTTCCACGGTTAACTAACGTCGACGATATAAAAGGACAGAGTTTATACGCTGCGATTACTGTCGAGCGGCAAGAGCTTTTTCTAAAACAATGTTTAATGAGCGGGCAAAGAGAGAACGATAGAGAAAAGAATGGCGTTTGAAAAAGTGCCATACTACTAGTCCGATTATAAGATTCTCGCGTGCGTGAACATTTCCAAGTTCAAAGCGAACGTTCTATTACATTTTTTCACAAAGTCTCGTTTCTCTCAATACGCAACCTAACATACATACGTACGTGCACACACACACATACACATACACGTGCGAACGCGGGCGCGCGTGTCACGCAAATGGTGCTTTCAGTTAGAATACGCCAGTATCGGGACAGACGATAATGCAACTCTACGCTATATTCGATCCTTACGACCCTTAAATATTCGGTGGCGGCCATTTAAGGTCAGTAAAATGATAACGACTCCTCTCTCTCTCTCTCTCTCTCTCTCTCTCTTCTCTTTCTCTCTCTCTCTCTCACTCTCTCCCTTTCTCTTTTACGATTGAAAATTACGGCCGTGTGGTCCTCCCTCCAATTCTCACACACGTTTACGGCCTTTGGCGTCGCGACGCACCACATCGTCGACCCTTCGAACATAATGTTCAAATCGAGATAGGTCTTCTCGATCTCTACATTCAATTCAAAGAGTGATCATTCGCGTATCGGTGAGAATTCATTAAGAGAATTAATTATCAATCTTTCTTCACATTATTTAAATATGATTATTGGTATCAAAATATTTTCAATTATTTTTTCTGGTCTATTCTCGATTAGGAAATTTTTTTTTTTAATATATATATTTTCTTTGCTTTAAACGGCATAAACTCGTTTATAAAATGACAATTAACGTTCCGGACGAAATGACGCGTGGCAATAAATGATAAAATAGGGAGTTTAAGGGGTTGAACTAGGCACTCTCGAACCTACTGAAATTACTATAGCGAGAAAGACATAACCCTCGGTGATGACAACAGATTCTCCTAGTCGTATCATCGACGTTCCTTCGTGACACTTCACGAGAAACGCATTTAATGTCGTGTTAAAAGGCCGCACCATAGACGCCGCCTTTGATGAATCACGATCGTAAAAGTAAGCCAGAATTCTCGTCATTAAATTAAAAGCACCGGCTTTTCGAGTTGAGCTCATCTCGAGGGAGAGAGAGAGAGAGAGAGAGAGAGAGAGAGAGAGAGAGAGAGAGAGAGAGAAAGAAAGAGAAAGACACCTCTTTCCCCTCTTCTTCTTCTTCTTCGTCGTTGTCTTCATCTTCGTCTTCTCCTCTTCTCACTAATCGTACTCTCGTACTTCCACGAAATTGAAGTTTGTCCCTTCCGTATTGTCTCGAGACTGGAAGAGAGTTAGAGAGAGAGAGAAAGAGAGAGAGAGAAGAGTATTTTGCATTCTGTCGCTAGGTGTGGATTTAACGGCCGTGAAATTGTCTGTTGGCGGTCGTTCGGCCTTGAAAAGGGACGGTAAAGAGCAAATCGTCGCGACAGAACGATCCTAACTTTCGTCTCGATCGCCTTTGAGAAATCCCCGATTCCCATTCCCTTGCAATAATAATTACGTTCGTTTTCATTAATCGAATTAAATATCATTGATTTTCCTATCAAATGAAAGATTTCTTTTCGGTGACTTTTCGAGATAAGTAATAAGGATAAATAACTAAATAAATACTTCAACTGCATCGTTTTAAATACGATAATCTTCTTAGATACCTAATTGAGATAATGAATAAACACATATACTCTCACACACATACATATGCATATATAATATATCCGACATGAGGATGAAAATCAAGAGAGACAAAAGCATTCGTGCAGAACGCTAACGACGAGTCCTGAATACGAATCCTTCGTTAGAAATTCACAGACGTTTCCTTCGAACGTGCACCTTCATCCTTCTTCTTCATCTTTTTGTTTCTTTTCTTTTCTTTTCTTTTTCTCATTTTTGTTCTTTTCCTTTTTTGTTTCTTCCCCCCCAACCTTTTACCTTCTTCCTTCAACATCATCAAGAACGAAGGTTTTATCCTTAAGAAAAAACTTCTTACTGAAGGTATACAAAATCAAAGAGTTTATTAAAAATCCACCAAGAAACGTCTCCTTTGACTTACCTACAGGAAATTCTATAAAAAAAAAAAAGAAAAAAAGGAAAAGGAAAAGGAGAGAAAAAGAAGGGTCACGAAGGGAGAATATACGGTGGTCTTACCTTTTGTAAATTAAAGAAGAAAGAACGAAGGAGAGAGAGAGGAAGAGAGTAAGAGAGAGAAATAGAGAGAGTGAGAGAGAGAGAGAAAGAAATAGAAAGAGAGAGAAACAGACAGAGAGAAAGATAGAGAGAGAGAAAGAGAGAAACAGACAGAGAGAAAGAGAGAAATATGGAAAAATAAAATGGAAAGAGAGTACGAACGAATATGGGAATGCATTCGTGATTTGATTTTCTTCTTTTCGAATTTTCTCTTTTCTCTCTCTCTCTCTCTCTCTCTCTCTCTCTCTCTCTTTCTTTCTCTCTTTTCTAACACGCATCTTCTTTCTCTATTTTCCTGGACGACCTCGCAAGATTTCCCGTGTGTTTTCAGCACGTGCTTTCACACGGGAAGGTCACGATAGGACGAACTTTAATCTATGCGATGCTACGTGAGGTGTTTGCGGTCGAACCGTCGGATATACTCTCTCCCATCTCACCTACACCTACCTAACCCTCTTCCACCCCACCACCTTCAACCCCATCCACCCACCACTACCACCTTGTCCTTATGCAAACGAATCTGCCTAAGCTTCTCCTTCGTCCTTCGTTTATCTCTCTCTCTCTCTCTCTCTCTTTCTCTCTCTCTATCTCTCTCTCTCTCTTTCTCTCTCTCTCTCTCTCTTCTATCTATCTCTATCTGTATCTCTATCTCTCTCATACACGATTTTCACTTTCTAATATTAGATCTAAGAGAACGAAGCAACGTCGGCAACTTCAACGTAGACGCACTCTATCCTTTCCCTCTTATACTCATTCCTTTCATCCTTTTCTATTTCTTTTTACTGTCCTCTCTCTCTCTCTCTCTTTCTCTCTTCATCCTCCTAGCGCATCTTCTTTGATATTTCGCCTATCTCGCAAAGCTCCGTACCCATCATCGACTTTACCGCATGAGATTTCCCGAGCGGCTAACTAAATTGGAATACCCTTTTTGGGGGTGTAATAATGGTGATGATAAAGGTGGGAGGTGTAGGAGGGTGGGAGGGCGGGCGGGAGGGAATCAGGGGAAGAGAGGGAGTATACACTCGCGATATAATTTGTCGGAAAATTACAAATAAACGTAACAACCGACTGTAATTAACCTTCCTCGCGCCATGGGAGCAGTATGATATGCATAGATAGAGTAAATGAGAGAGAGAGAGACAGAGAGAGAGAGAAAGAGAGAGAGAGAGAGAGAGAGAGAGAAGAGAGTGAGAAGAGAGAGAAAGAGAGAGAGGGAGAGAAAGAGAGAGAAAGAGAAAGAGAGAAAAGAGAGAGAGAGAGAGAGAGAGAAAATGACTGTTAATGGCAAATGATGCGCCAATATGGCTTTTAATTCGTATACAAATATTTTGTTGATGATTTATTATATTCGATGTATCTATCTACCGTTTGAATGATACGTATTTCTCTCCTCATTTCGTCAATTACGATTTTGACGCAACAAATTTGAAAAATATTTCCATCGTCCATTTATCTTCCACTTCTTCCTTTTCCACGTTTGACTTTTTGCTTTGATACATAGGTGCGAGAACGATAGAATACAAAAAAAATTTTTTTGCTTATTCCAGCGAGAAAGTAAAGGAAAATTCTAAAGGAGAAGTTAAACGCGCTGGAGACACGTATATCCGAAAGGATCAAACGTGATCCTGGCTTGGCAGGTCCTGCCAGGACTAAGTCGTGGTCAGTCCTATCTACAAGATTCAGGACTTCGAATTATGGCTTTACGAACGAAGGGTCCGACACATTGTGGGGAAAGTTTTAAAATTATAGGATATCCTGCGATTATAAGCAGGATCCCTTAGTCTATCGATTTTCTACAACTGGAAGTAAGATCGATAAGTGACTAAAGACCGAAACGCCATATCGTTCGAAATATTTCAACGATTTTATCATTTTTAAAAGTATTTCCTTTTTTTTTATTTGTTTTCTTTTTTCTCTCTTTTTTTTTTCATTTTATACATTAAATTATTCTTATCTCGATCTCATTTGAGATTATTTCATGTGAGATTAGAAAAGGACGCAGATACAAAATATCGGATGAGAATAATTTATCGCTTTTTTCATTTCTTCAAAAAAAAAAAGAAAAAAAGAAAAAAAAGAAAAAGAGAAAAAGAAAAGAAAATAAGTTTCTCCACGGAAGATTGGACGAATTTTTCGCATATTTTCCTAGGCGATATTCTACGTAAAAATTTTTCTACGAAAGAGATCGAAGGGACGTCAACAGCTTGATAACCGTTCACATGTGAGAGGAAAAATCGAAGAATTTTTTAGGAGGATCGGCAAAGTCGAGCATTTCAAGAGGATCACGAAGATCGCCGTCGTCATCGTTCTCTATCCAAGCTGAAATATACATCTCTCTCTCTCTCTCTCCATTTCTAGTCTCGTACATTCACCCAAGGGTCCTGATTTTCAAGATTCATCGATGCCTCGCAAGTTCAATTCGCATGCACGGCGGATAACGTGATCTTACCGTAAAAATACTGAAGAAAAAGATAAGAAAAGGAAAAAGAGAAGAGAAGAGAAGAGAAGAGAAGAGAAGAGAAGAAAAAGAAAAAAAAGGAAAAAGAAGAAAAAGAAGAAGAAAAAGAAAACAAGGGACATAAGTTACACCACGAAGAGGAAAGAAAGAGAGAACCATAAATTTCTGTATCGGTTACTTCCTATAAGCTATGAATCAGGATTTTTCGGACGGCCATATTCCATATATGGTCTCCACAGATATCCACCACTTTGAAACGACGGATTCTGGGATGTTCCCATAACCCCTGATACATATTCCTAAGATGTTCACCTTATCCTAGCTAGTTCGATCCTTTTACAGCATCCATTCGTTTTCGTTGTCTGTAACGTCACCGTATCTTCAAAAATGAACCAACAACCATCTTCTTTATCGGGCTATTGTTTCTTTAAAAATTTATATCTACGTTGTATAAAAAAGAAAAAAAAAAAAAAAATCCTGTTTTTATCAACACTCCATTATCACAAGATTATTTCAACTTATCTATATAAAGACAATGATTGTTTATTCTATTACCAAAAAATGAACCATTCATTTTCACTGTCTAAATATAAACATATATTATCATTTGAAAACTATATGTCAAATATATGTATAGCTATATGAAATCATTAAAGGTTAACGAAAATCTTGATCTATCCGTATCGTGATTTATTCGTAGGATGATACTTAACAAATAATTTATTCTGTTCTTCCCTAAAAAAAAAAAAAAAAAAAAAAAAAAAGAAATACCGAATTCATCTTCGTACGTCGGCGAATAGTTCGCAAACGTTCGAGTAACAAGTAACAAGCAAAAGGCGGAATTCTTACGATAGCACTTTTTGAAAGACAAGGATACATATAGATGGTAGAAAGCAAAGATCCTCGCTTAATTCAAGAGATCCTAGGACCCTTCCGACCCTTACGATGAAACGAAACGAAGCAAAAGAGAGAAAGAAAAAGAGAAAGAGAGAGACAGAGAGACAGAGAGAGAGAGAGAGAGAGAGAGAGAGAGAGAGAGAGAGAGAGAGAGAGAGAGAAAGAAAGAAAAAAAGAGAGAGAAAGAGGGTTCGCTCGTAATCGCTCGTCGTTATGGGGTCTGCACAATGCGTGCCAGGACGCGATTCCACGATACCACCCCCATTGTCTATTGGGTTCACTGTGCACCTCTTACCCCCCTTGGCCTTCGTTCTTGTGGAATACGTCCGTGACGACTGACTGCGGTTTAACCTCGGTGGTTTAGCACGCTCAAACGATCCCGTTGTCGGCTCCTCGGCATCTTACTCTCTTTCACCTTGTCGATAAGCGTAAGAGAGAACAAATTATTTAAGTACTTTGTACTTTAACTTCTCAAATTGAAAAATTTCACATGAGTCATTTTTTTTTCATATACTATAATATAATATATATAATATAATATAATATATATATATATATATATATATATGTTTGTATGTATATGAATGTATATATGTATATATGTATGTATATATATATATAATTAAGTATGAGTCAATCGTTGATCTTCTTTAAACGAATAATTCTCATGAATAAAAATTCTTTAATAAATATAATAGATAAATAATTATTTATAAGTAACAATAAATAATTATAAATTAGAAAAACACGTCCGTTCGTCATAAATTATTAATTATATGATACATTCAAATCAATAAATAAACTTAATAAATACTTCACATTAATTCTTATTAATATTAATAAATATAATTTTATATTTTATTTTATTAATAATAATAAAATATAATTTTAATTAATTTCAAGTTTAAACTTTGTTAATTAATACGAATTAATATCATGAATTATATTATAATATAGAATATAATATAGAAATATAGAAGGAATGAACTTTAATCTATATTAATATTTGAAACAATACATATTTTTCTCAATTATCAAATTGGTATCAATAATAATATTAACTTAAAAATGAAATATCCATTTTGTTCCCAAAAAACAACATGGTAAATTATATAATATCCTTTACGAAGGTGTGTATATTGTAATTAAAAGATAAGAGTCGTGAGATCTAACGACATTTTGTAATTCTGCAAGGTGACACATCGCATAAACATACACGTACACAAACACGAATTCTAAACCATCGCGTATAATCTTATAGGTCTCACACCGACAAAATAGTATTAGAGTTAGCTGACTGGCTCGAGACGACGACTTTGGTCATCTAATTTCATCAGCCAAGTAACATACTATGAGAAGCTTGCTTGCTCGCTTGCTTGCTCGCTTGCTTGCTCGCTTGCTTGCTCGCTTGCTTGCTCGCTTGCTTGCTCGCTCGCTTGCTCGCTTACTTGCTTGCTTACTTGCTTATATCACGGACATAGTATATATGTATACGTGCGAAAGCGTGAAATGCAAATCTGTTCGTGACCAAGTATCGTTCGTGCCGACGGGAATATAAAGGAAGAGAAGAAACGGTAAACAGGGGAGAAGAAGAAAATTGAGAGAAAGCGAAAAACTCGATCACGACGAGCGAACGTGTTTTTCTGCTACTCTTAATAATGATTAATGAGGATCAGTAGTAACGATAAATTGAAATTTATTCGTTAAACGAATTCTCTCTCGTCAAACTGATGTTATTTTAGTTTTCCTATTTACTTTATATAACATAAATGATAGAAGTAAAGAAAAAAAAAAAAAGGAAACAAAATTACTTCACAACGGAAATTAACTTTAAATACTTTACAATAGAAATTAAGTTTAAATAAATATATTTTAATATATATATATATATATATATATATATATATATATATTTATTGGACTTGCAGATAACGCTTGTAAAAATTAGCATATGCCATAAGTGCATATGAATGCATGTATATGAATACATGTATATGAATATGTTAATTTCGTTGAAAAAAAAAAAAAAAGAAAAATGAAAAAGAAAGAAATGAAAGTAAATTGAATTCATTAATTATATTAAGTTTTATTATATATAATTATTATATATATTATTACATATTTATTATTATATAGTTTTAATTTTGTTGATAATATGGTATGTGTTTTCGATATATCGATTGGAAAATAGAATCAAGAAAGACAAAAAAGAAAAAGAAAGAAATAAAAGTAAGTTGAATTTATTAATTGTATTAAGTTATATTATATATAATTATTATATATATTATTATATATATTAAATTATGCTAGTTATATTAACAATAAATAATCCAATAAATGCAGATATAAACGACATAAATATTGAAAAAGAAAATGATTCGTTTAAGCATTGCGATAATATAATATAACAATACCGCTATATAATATAATTTTCGTTCGTTCTTCCACCTATTCTTAGAATATCACGACTATACGTTGGCCATTTGTCAAAAGGAATAGCATTACAGCTCTTACAATGGTACTATTTGATAGGATCTCATATCGAGCAAATTGAAAAAGAGAAATCGATTCACAGTAAGAATAATAAATTGCTTTACGTAAGAAGGACACACCACCGAATTTATTCCATTCGTTCGGGACGAATCGAAAAATAAATCATTTTCTTTCGATAAAACCTAATATTTTTCTCTATGTAACTTTATGTTTCTACGAAATAGAATCTAAAACTCTCGATTATAAAGATAGAAAAAACTCCTGCTCTTAATGTTTACAATCTTAAGAATGAAAAAAATATATCACAAGAAAGTAAACGAGTTAAAATAATATATACGTAGGTATATTATCATTTTGCAAAAGGAATCATATCATAAAATCTACATAAATTTCTTTATTAAAAATATTTATTTAAAGAGAAGGAGGAGAAAGAGAGAGATAAATTTGACAACAAATGTAAATATACACGCTCTATCATAATTCATATCGTATCTCCATAATTATCGATAATAATTTAAATTTTCATCGATCGTATAGATAGATCGTAAAACTAAACATATTAATCCTCTTATAAATGATCCAAATAAATTATTTATATAATATGAATAAAGAGGATTATGTTGTATTTAGGTATATCAAAAATAAAGAAGTTTCCAATCGATATCTCGTAGAATCTCTTCCCGAAAGAGGATTTTAATACCAGTGAAATCCTATCCACGTCGACAAACGGGAAATGGCTGATTCATATTCAAACAATTTTCCACGTGGCGTTAAGAGGATGCCAGGTGCGGGCCACTTATAATAATGCACGAAGTGAAATTATTCAAACACCACCCTTCCTCTCCGGCGCCTCCCAAACCCCCCTTTTTCTCTATGTCGACGAAGAAAGGGAAAGAGAGAGAGAGAGAGAGAGAGAGAAAGAGAAATATAGAAAGAGAAAAAGAGAAAGAGAGAAAGGGAGTTCGTCCTCTTCTATCGACGTTGTCCCTTCAAGTTTTTAGCATCTTGAAGTAGTCTTCGAACGAGAACCCCTTCTCCGTCTTTCTTTCTCACGATGCTTTCTATCCTCTCAGTCGAGAAAGTAAGTACTTTAGAAAATCCTTCAATTCACTGACTGTACTTTTCCTCTGTGCGTTCAAAATAAAGCTCGCCAGTTTAAATCAATTTACGCGTCATTAAGAGTCAATTTGTTCGAAAGTGATTCAGTAATGATGTTTTCTCATCGTAACATTAGAGAGATCATTGTTGAAAGCATCGAAAAATATATAGATATTATAAATAGATAAATAAATAGATAGTCGGATAGATATCTAAGTACATCTGTATTTAATTGTACTTAACCCTTTGAGTGCAAAGAACGTATATATGTGCGTTTAACGAATGTAAACAATGTGAACTATATATGCGTTTTTCAATTTTTTCAATCTCTCTTACACTTAAGATATCATCAATGTATGAGATGTATACATGTGCATTCCTTGGCAACAACATTGTCGATTTGTGTATTGACGATTGTTTTGAGATAATATCAAGTTAAGATATGGTTTACAGTTTAATGTTTCTAATAAAATAATTAATGTACGAAAATAACTTTCTTATATTATTTAAGTAATTGCGCTTTATGTATTTAATCAACAGGTTCACATTAGTAGAAGTATTCCAACCCCCGCAATCGAAACCACTAGGCATGCACCATCCACATGGATTACTTGTGCCGGAACTATTCAGCATTCAAAAAGTTAATAATCCGTATGATTAATGTGATAATAGAAACTATCTCGTATATATCACACGGTTCTATTTCTCTTTCATTGTTTACTAAAATAATTCTCTAAGTTCTCTAGAATTTAGAACGTATGTACATTTACGAAAGTCGTTCAGAAAGAGAGAGAGAGAGAGAGAGAGAGAGAGAGAGCCGAAATTCGTCCTACATACCTTCAACCTTGTCGAAAACTTAGAGGAGAAGAACGGCTTCTGGAAATTGAAACTACGCTTAAAGATCAAGCACTCGACAATCTCATTTAAGTTTTCCCGCGAGAATGGCGACGCTAATGCAAGTCGTTTAATCTGATCCTTAAGTCTTTTGATTACTTCAACCTATGTATTAAGTACGATATACGTATTCTACTCTGATTCTAATACTAGCCGAGTTCCGTTTTAACAAAGGATCGATAATATCTCTCCCTCTCAAATTCTGCAGACTTGCTGCAACATCAAATTAATTCGTAATTACAATTATTTCTCAAATACCATATTCAATAACTATATTGTGTAAAAACAATTTAAGTGTATATCTTGTATTGTTTAAAACCTTTCTTTAATTTTATCACGATAAACTTTATTGTTACTTTTTATACTTATTTTTTATTATATTCTTTTATATTCGTTTAATACCATCTCGCAAATTTTTCGCAATTATTATAATATTTTTTGTTTATATAAGTGAACGAAAATTGATTCGTAACATTGATTGAGAGTTCTTTCATAAAAATCTTAACTCAATACACGATATTATTTTTACGCTGCAATAAACTTATCTTACCTAATTTTCTTCAATAATATTTTCTATTTATAGAGCATATGTTTAAATATTTATTGAAAGAAATAATATCTAATCATTATTATCGAATAATTTGTCATTCAAAACTTTTTTCTAAATCGTAAATATTATTAACATTATTATTCAAAAGATATCGCGTAAGCTTAATTATCTCACGTTAGTTAAGCTAATAATGATATCCGATCAATTAATCAAAACTTTAGATAATTTCCTCGCACGCAAAATGAGCAACGACACTTGTCTCCACGTCCCTCCTCCCGTTCTTCTTTTACCCACTTAACTGACTTTAAACTCGAAACTTAAAACGAACTACTTAATCGACTTAAAAAGAGACGATAAAATGCGATAACCTTGCCGAAGGAGATTACAAAAAAAGAAAAGAAAAGAAAAGAAGAAAATAAAGGAAAAAAACGAGTTTTCATCACCTGGATGATTAGATAAACAATGTACATATGGAAAAGAAAGAAAAAACCACATATACGTGAATATATTTATATAATCATATATATATATATGTATATATATATATATATATATGTATATATGTAATTATATGTGTATATGCGTATATGTGTATATATATAATTAAAAGAAAGATGATTAAAAAATTTTCTTTGTTAAAGAAAAAAAATTAAATTAAATTAAAAAAATGAATGAAAAAAGAATTCCATCAGCCAACTCCTTTTTAAATATCTGATTTTTAATTCCGAGTTTCATTTTTCAATGTTAATTTGTTTAATTACTTATGGGACATTTAATCAACAAAATGACCGGTTAACCAATATCGCGATTTAAAAAACGTAATAAATGAAAAAACAGATACGTCAGATTTTATTGAATTACCCGTATCAATGTTGTAATGAAATACATAGAATATCTTTTGTAACGGCATCGATGAAACTCAAACCGGATGGTGATGTCGACTGGTCGACCAGCCAGGAAATAATTAGCACAGTGAGCGTCCCTTTAAGGCTTCTGATCCAAGGGATCGTCGATCTAATCCCCCAAATATGAATATAATTTGCTGGCAAAAAGGGAAAGAATTGTTCTTCTCTCTCTCTCTCTTTCTCTTTTTCCCACGCATATACGCACACATACATTCGAAATACGATTAACATACTTATATTATATATATTATATTATATATACATGTATATATATATATATATATATATATATATTTATATACAAGTAAATTGAAATATACATAAACGAAGAAGAAAGCTGGCAGAACAATGACGGACTATGGTGGATCAACTGTTGACATAATTGCATTTCGTTCGCTGACGGTTGTCTGCCTACCTCCGGGACAATGATAGTGAATTATCGTTATACCTATTTTATCTTGGCACAGGTTTTTGTTTTTAATTAATAAAGTCCCTTTTCCAATGATAAAATTCTCTACTAGGGATGGAGGATATCATCGAGATATCTTCTTCTTGTTCTTTGTCTTTCTCTCTCTTTCTTTCTCTCTCTCTCTCTCTCTCTCTCTCTCTCTCTCTCTCTCTCTCTCTCTCTCTCTCTCTAATTCTATCTTTTCACCAATGACAAAGAGAACGAATAAAGTTTCATTTCCACGCGATAAACGTTCGCGACGAAACGGATTAAAAGTATTTCAGAAAATAAACGTTTTTAATCGTTCTAAATCCTCTTTCGTTAAATTTCAAGATCTCTTCTGAGCTCTCTCTCTCCCTCTCTCTCCCTCTCTCTCTCTCTCCCTGTCTCTCTTTTTCTTTCTCTTTTTTCACTTTCTTTTTTTATTCGTTGACCTATGTATTATCACGCAAATATTCTTTTCGTAAATTGATCAATTTCTTTTGAATATCTAATTATTTATTTGATATCATTAAAAAAGAAAAAGAAGAAGAAAAATAAACGTCATTTATTTTTAGTCAAATAAGAAAAAAAGTCAAGAATAAAAGTCATCATTTATTCTTAGTCAAATGTAATTAGATAAATGAGAATTAACGATTGAAATATTTAATACTCGTATTTAGAAATACACAATATGTAATTTTAAACGTTATTACCGGCTATTTAACGCTAGACATCGACCTTTAAGTGGAATGTTTATTACGTATATATTCTATATGACTACATGTATATATATATATATCCAGTTAAGATAAGAAATACATGACTTTAATGTTCGGAGTAAAAGCGGTGCAAGTTATCAACAGTTCTAGAGGAGAAATAGTGAAAGAGAGAGAAAAAGATATTTACGATCCATCGACTGAAGTTCTCTCTCTCTTTCTCTCTCTCTCTCTCTCTTGTTCTCTTTCTCTCTCTCTCTCTCTCTCTCTCTCTCTCTCTCTCTCTCTCTCTCCTTTTCTTTTTTATTCTAAGAAATGTAAAGAATAAAAACAAAAAGTCGTTTTCGAAATGAACGAACAAAATATTAAATTCAAATGAATTCGTTTCGTTTTCTTAATAAATCCGATCGCGTTCGATCATTGTTTAATTCTATTTTTCTATTTTTTTATATCAATGAATATAATTGCATTTTAGTTGATATTAATTAGAACATTTTTATTAGTCACTCGTAGTTCTAATTCGGAAAAAAAAAAAATAGTAAAAGATGAAGAGAGGGAAAGAGAGAGAGAGAAAGAGAGAGAGAGAGAGAGAGAGAGAGAGAGAAAGAGAAATGGAGAGTTTCCAGTTTGTCTCGTTTCGTGCCAATAGCTTGAAATAGTTTGAATATTTTTGGCAAGATGCGGTTAGGCGTGTTACGAGAGTATCTTAGATTTTCCTGGCCCCTTCTGCATTCCCGTCTCTGACTCTTGAACGAGAATGGCATTCTTTTAGAAACTAATATGAGAAACCGGAATAAACTATAAACCGTATTATCGTCATAGCAAGCATTTTCACGAAAACACGCTTATGCTTTCTCTCTCTCTCTCTCTCTCTCTCTCTCTCTTTCTCTCTTTCTCTCTCTCTCTATTTCTTTCCTATGTAATACCACGCATTTGTTGTATGGATTATGTTCGTTCTAATTTTATCATTCTTTTTTCTTTTTTCCTTTAAAGCTTGAACACTCAAACTACGAATTATTTCCATGACATATAATCTTAGATTACCCTTATGTAATAATATGTAATTCGTAAAAAAATATATTTTCAAATTATAAATCCAATGACATTCGTGATCACTATACCAATAATATCAACAATAAGTACGAATGAATTGTAATAATAAAAAAATATTGTTAATAATTATTGATTTACAAGATTTTCGTTCTGTTAATTTTTTGAGAAGTAAGTAGAATCTAACGAGAACATTAAAATTTATTTTAGAACATTAACGATTAAAAGAAAGGAATTACTGAGCCCATTGATTGATTTCGGTAAGATTACCCTAATAAACTCTGCGATATTTTTATGGTAAACAATTAATCTTCCAACATCATGCATGATCTTTAAGTGGCATATTATTCACAAATACGAACTATTCTGTATGTAAATGAAATTTATAAAAAAGAAAAAATATCTCGCAACGTTACGTCAGGTGAGAATGATTGGAGGAGGGAGGAGAATGAAAAGAAGGAAGAAAAAAAGGAAAAAGAAAAAGCAAATAAAAAAAGAAAAAAAGGAAAAAAGGAAAAAACCAAAGAACGATGATAAAAATGAACGATATCTATCTTGGTGCCAATTCGATTCGCAGAGAGAAAAACGAGGTGGGATAGAAGAGAAAAAAAAACGGGAGAAAAAGAAAAAAATACAAAAAAAAAAAAATAAAAAAAAAACCGTCGAGGGAGAGAAAACGAATTCGGTCCCTGAACTTATGCGAACCGAAGCAGCGCTCATCCCGACGATTAATCTCGTTCCAATAATATTTGTCTCCGGGCGAGTTCCGCGGACAGAGAAACTACCCACGGTAATCTTCCCCTCTTTCTCTTTATCCCCCACCTCCTTCTCCTCCCCTTTCCAACCCTCTTCGACCAATTCGATGTCTCTTTATCATCCACAGTGTGATTTCGTTTCGATCTTTCCCTTCGTTCTGTCTCGTCGATTTCTTTTTTCATTCTTTTCTTTTCTTTACTTTTCTTTTTTTTTCTTTTTCTTTGCTCTCTCTCTCTCTCTCTCTCTCTCTCTCTCTCTCTCTCTCTCTCTCTTCCTCGGATTTCACTACGGAAGGATGCTGAAGAAGAGTTTTATGGGAGGAGTAAATGGCGAAGAAGAGAAACGAAAGAGCCAAATCGCAGCCACGAAAATCGAAATTGCCTCTTTCCGAAGAAGTCAGATTCAGGCCGATCCTCAAAACTCCATTATCATTTTTAATTCGTTTTCATGAAAGATCGTATCTCTTTCTCTTTTTGCTTTTCCTTTCGTCTCTCTCTCTCTCTCTCTCTCTCTCTCTCTCTCTCTCTCTTTCTCCCACTCTCTCTCTCTTTTTAATGCCTGTCGATCTTTCTTCCTCGCTTAAAACCCGACAGCAATCCAGAATGAGAAAATTCATCGAAAAGAAATCGCAATTACGGAAACGTCGGAATAGATGGACACTATCATTCGTCGGAATCGATCCTTGACTTATGTTTTAACGATCTATCGAATGGATTCTATGGGGAAATCCGATGTCGGTACTCCATCGCAATTATCTGCACCTACATAGATATCTAGTTACCTAGTTACTTCGCTATCTAGCTATCTACTATTATTCCTATTTCTATAGTCATCGTCCATACGTATTCATTTAAGATAGTTTCGATCAGATGAATCGGTGATACTGAAAATAATCTAAGTTAAAAATCTCAAAAAAATTAGTTCATTGCTTTTATTCTTTACTTAAGCAAATGAATGAAAAGTTTTCTGCTTTTTTTTTTGTAATATTTTATTCAAATCGTTTTCATAATCACCCGCTTAATTGTATCCTATGTTATGCCAAAGGTTATCTATTTTTAAATGCGATTAGTTACTTTTGTCTTTCTCATCAAAATGATTATAGAATTTCGAGATGAAAAAATCTGTTTATTACGAAGTATTTCTTTTATATATATATATTTCAGATAATTACCCTATTAGCTATTGTTATATTAATTATTATTATTTTATTTTATAATAGGATCGTCGTTAAGTTTCTAAATATATTAAACATATAAATAAAATAATGAAAAAAAAAGAATAAAAAACGTCTCTTCCATTCAACGAATTTATTAAAAACCTAGCTAATAGAATGAAAAAAAAAATTATTGCAGAAATATTTACTCCAAATTATTTACATCGCGATGCATTCCGATTCGGTTTTTGGTAGTCTGCATCGAAAATAACTTAATCCGATAAGTATTGATTTTCGAAGTAGTGTAATAGTTCATACGACAAACTGGCGCCATCTGGCAGGGAGTCAAGAAAAATGTTTAACCGATCCAAGTGATATAATATGAGAACGTTTTCGTACAGTCGATAAAAGAAGAGAACTACGGTATCACGGTCGATGCGCTTATACCGGGTGTCCCAAACGAATTATTACCTACAAAGAGATTTTCTCTCTTGAAATAATCGGTGCTTTCTATTTCTTTTTCTTTATCTTCTTCTTCTTCTTTATTTTTCTATTTTTTTCTTAATTTTTACTATACTTCTCTACTTCTATACTTCTCTAATAACAAAATGAATCTACATTTGTTTGATGAAAGAGCGCGTAGAAATAAAAGATTGAAATTAAAAGTCAGTAAATTAAAATGGAAAATTAAAAGTGGTTATTTTTACGTGAAGAAAAAAATTTTGCTATTGTAGGTAATAAAAAGAAAGATTTAGAAACATGTTAATTACACAATCATACGCAAACAACGCGCGTACATATACATAACGAGTCAAATAGAGTCGAATGGAGTCGCTTGGCCAAAAAGCCAACCGCGATACAGTAATTAAATTCCAAAAGACTCCTGCTATCGTTTCAAAAACTGTTGTTCGCGGTAAACGAGGAAAAAAAAAGACTAATTACGTTCACCCTAAAAGCTTTGTAATTCTGTGCACGCTCGCTCGTTCGCTCGTTACCTGCGTGCGTAACAAACAAGGAAGAGGACATTCTCTTACTCGAACAGACAACATCGTGGACACATTCCGATGACATTGTTAGATTAAAAATTACCACTCGCGTGTATCCTACCAATGATCATAAACGACAATCTATTTCGTTTTTATTTATTATCAACGAGAAAACTAGAAATTATTAGAAAAATGAATGAAATTGATTATCTCCCCCGAGGAAATATTTATATTATTTTTCGTTTCAACGGAAATATAATTAGAGAGGAATAAAAAAGAATATATAAATAATTTCATTATGAAAGAAAATTTCATTTACATTGTAGTTTTTATGAAAGTATTAATTAAATTAGAAAAAATTATCAATTCTCAACGACAAATGAAAAAATATTTATGTGTAATCTTTAACTCTTCATTCGAACGTGAATATAATTAGAACAACAAAACAAATATAATGAAATTCGTTAGAAATGAAAACTAATTATGCGATGACAACGTCGTTAGATTAAAAAAAAAAAAACCATCGATCTCCAAGGACAACACATTTTATTTTTATTACTTACGGAACGATTTTAATAAAAAAAAAGAAAAACAAAAAAAGCAAAAACAAAAAAAAAGGAAAAAAGAAGAGGAAAAAACTCTAACTCTAACAAAATATATATATTAAAAAAAATATATATATAGAGAACTTTTAACTCGTCGATTAAAAAATCCGTAAAGTAATTAGAAAGTATTAAAAAGAAATATAATACATATATCCCGTTAAACGTAAACACATTTATTGTAGTTTAACGTAGTTTTCAATATCGACGACTTTTCTCTCGGACGAAAACAAAAAAGAAAGAGAAAAGTAAAATTAAAAAGAAAAAGAAAAAAGGAAAAAAAATATGTCGAAGTAGTTGAAGTAGTTATAATTTAGTTTACTCTTATCGCTCCTGTCCGACAAGACATTAGGTTAATTTAGTGCCGTTTAATTATCGATGAAAAATCGTGCCGACACGACGAACGGATAGGGAACGGAGGGAAGAGGGAAAATGGGTAGGGATAAAGGTAGAGTAGAAGGGAGAGAGGACCCCACAGAGAAAATGACGAAGGAATGCGTTAGGGACGCGAATGCCCGTAACCACAGTCTATGTGAAAGGGCAAAAAATAGAGAGAGAGAGAGAGAGAGAGAGAGAGAAAGAGTGAGTGAGTAAGTGAGTGAATGAGTGAGAGAGAGAGAGAGAGAGAGAGAGAGAAAGAGATCTTTGGAAGATCGAAGGGACGGAAAAATGTCAGGATTTAATTTTAATCTCTGATGCTTTTAACGCACGAAGCGATTTTTCAAAGTCTCGCTGTCCCGTCTTGTTCATCCCCACTTCTTTAAAATCAACACCATCTCCCATCCCTCTCCCTTCTCTTTTGGCC
>NC_062191.1:9603915-9606415 GCF_912470025.1 Vespa velutina
ATATATAGTGAACGCGCACTTATACACACACACACACACATACATAACATATACACATACACATACACGTATACACGTAAATACATATCAATAACCAGCAAAAGCACACAAATGAAAAATGCATACACACAAATAAATGAATACGTCCTGAACTTATACTCGTACTTATACTACGTTTAATCGTCTTTGCTCTTTTTTCTTTCCCTTCCTTTTCACGTAACTCGCGAGAGAACCCGGCTTTCGTGTCGCGCGGCAATATAATTATAATATTACAAGACAAAGCGATAACGTCGGCTACCATGGACGAGAGAGCGAACGAACGATCGAGCAAATGCCGCGAGGTAACGTGCGAGTTCCTGAGAAAGGAAACACGTCGACCACTTTCTCTCTCTCTCTCTTTTTCTCTCTCTCTCTCTCTCTCTCTCTCTTTCGCTTCTCCATAATTAATTACCCTCCCTCCTCTCCCTACCCCTTTCTCTCATCGCCTCGAACTATCGTTGAGAGCACTGCCGTTGAATTTATTCCCTCGTTTTTCGAGCTTCATTGCAACGTCGAATCGAAAATTCGCACGAGAAATAATTCGAATCGCGTGTTAGTACGAACGCAACGCTACACGTCGACTTGAAAGAGTCAACATTTCACACTTCGTAATGTCAAAATTATACGTTGTCATTTTAATTTACAAACATCCTCGAAGGATATATAAGTGCTTTACAAAAAAAAAAAAAAAGAAAGAAAAAAGAGAAATAATAAAAAAAACATCTTCAACGTTAGACGATAAGGCATAAAAAAAAGAAAAAAAGAAAGAAACATAGTAAAATTAATATAATAAAATAAATAAATCAAATAGATAAAAGAAGATGAAAAAGAGGAAGAAAAGAAAATGAAAAAAGGTGAAACCTATTTTTATCGTTTCGAAAATATCTCTAAAAATATTCTTCCCAAGACACGAATTACATCTACATAATAACATACACGCATATAGAGTAGATTGCAATATATACACATACACAATAATATACATACATATATATATATATATAAACATGTATGTGTGCATATATATATATTTATTGTAATTTATAAAAAGAAGGAAAGAAAGAAGGAAGAAAAAATATTATTTCACTATTTGATAATGCAAAACACGTAACATTATTGTTCACCATGCTTATGTGCCAAACCATTTAAAGGTCCACTGCCTGCGGCTCACCACGTTGAAGTTTCAGCGAAGGATTTGCAAAATGGACAAAAGACGAGGGATGAAGGATCGTGGCAAGAAGTTACTCGAAGAAGATGAGGAAAATGGGAAGAGGAAAAGGAAAACGAGAGAGAGAGAGAGAGAGAGAGAGAGAGGGAGGGAGAGAGTCCAAGGGGCTGACGGAATTCTTATATCGTATTCTGTAGCCGCAGAAAATGGATTTATATCCGTCTTTCGAAGAGACCAAATGTATGTTGTGATCCACGCGAAACTCTTCTTTCCCTCTTTCCCCATTATTTATTCTATCCCGTGGAAAACGCCTGGCCCCCTTATAAGAGGGTGGAGGAGGGCTCCTTTCTCCAACGATCCGTAGCTCCGATCGGATTTGTTTATAAGCTACGTTCTTACCGACACCATTACAAAGCCTAATCTTCTTAGAGAATACTCTCTTATGAAAGTTTCTTGTGATAAATCCGCGCGTTCCTCATTTCCTCGATTTCTTCATAATAATTTTCACTTTCGAAAGCAAAAGTTTCGTGATCTAATAAATTTCGAATAAAGACGATGAAAAAAAAAAAACAAAAGTATGCATTTGTTATGATCTTAATCGATGATTATGAAATTGACATAATTTATACATATGTACTTATGTATATATCTTATTAATAATCACACGTTATTATAATATAGATTTATGTAAAATAATATACATATATTTAAATTAATTTCTAAAAAATTCTTAAAGTTGATCAGTTTCATAATTATATCCTATAATTAGTTTAATTGGTTAGAACAAGCTTACTAAACAATTTAGGTTATAAATACATATAATGATAGAACAAATAATACTATTAATATAAATAGAAGAAATAGTAATAAATATATTTGAGAATACATATATAATGCTCATAAATTATATAACGTAGATATAAATGATGATAATAGGAGATCTCTTTCCCATTAAGTTTTTCGTATTAAATCCATGCGTTCGTTATTTTCTCGTTTCTTAACAATTTTCATATTGAAGTATAATTATACATATATGAGTGGTACATAATTCGTACATACTTATATAGTACGTATATTGTTAATAATCATGCATTATTATAATGTAAATTCATCTAAAATAATATTAGTGATAAAATTGAATTTCTAAGAAATTTTTCAATTTGACCATTACTCGTATGATTAATCAATTGCATAGAATAAGCTGAATAATTTCAATTTTGCACTACGTATAATAATAATAGAAATAATACTATTAATATAAATACGTGAAATAATAATAAACATATTCGAAAA
>NC_062191.1:9611415-9628915 GCF_912470025.1 Vespa velutina
AACGCGCACACGCAAACGTAGAAACTTTGTTATACAGAGAAAGAAAGAAAACACGTACTTACATACGTGGGTGGTTTAACACGCAAGAAACTTAACTAGCACACGATCGAGTTGGCACGCGCATACATTTGCATTTTACGACGCGCCTAATTGAGCTGTTCGTTATTTTGTCATGGCGATTCCCGCGTGGCTTTGGTTTCTCTCTCTCTCTCTCTCTCTCTCTCTCTCTCTTTCTCCCTTGTTCATGTTACGGTGAACGACGTAAGTACTTTATCGCCACCCGTTACGCGATCTCTCGTGCTCCGGATCGCTCTTTCTCTTTTCATTCTTGTTCACTCGATAGAAAAGAAAAGAAAGTAAAATGGAAGCAGATAAAAAGATAAAGAGAAAGAGAGAGAAAGAGAGAGAGAGAGAGAGAGAAAGAGAGATGATATGAAACGAAACACTGGATCATATCTTAGAGTGATAAAAAATAGTTACTCTGGTGTAAGCGAGAAATTTCGTGTAAACAAGACGTAAAATAATTTCTTATTACTCTTCTTTTTCTTTTTCTTCCTTTTGATTATTTTATTTTATATTTCTTCGAAATAAAAGAAAACTAAAACATAATAGATATCTGAAACGATATTCGAATAATTAAGACCATAGATACACATACACAAACATTTACTTCTTCTGAGATAATATTTCTTTTTCTTTTTTTTTGCAAGATAATGGACACTTGAACGTAAAGTCGTATTTCGTTAATACGAAAAACATGATATCGATTAATAGTCTCTCTCTTTCTTAAATTAAGAATCCAAAGAGTCCAACTAAGTTCCAATAGAAAACGTCTTCCACACTCCGATCTATCTATCTCTAATGGTCGCCGTAGCTCCAACGGAAATCTATAATTGAATCTAAAAGATGGTACCGAACATCGAAAAGGATCTACGTCTAAAGATTTACTGTCACCGTTCGCTTTGAATATCAATGCTGAAAAATAGAAGAAGGACAAAAAGAAAAGTACAAAAAGAAAAAAGAAAAAAAAAAGGACGAAAGAAAATACTCGATCTTTTTTGGTTTTATCGGATCGAATTATTATTATTATTATTATTATTATTATTATTATTATTATTATTATTATTATTATTATTATTTTCTTAATAAATTTGCTTTTGAAAGAAATAATGCGATGAAGCTAATTTTACGTCCCATTTTCATGACATTTAAATGCATATATATATATATATATATATATATATATATATACATAATAGACCTAATATATATATATATATATATATATATATATATAAATAAGATATAAATAAAGTATGAGTGTGTGTGTATATATATTACCTAAGAAAACGCATAGAAAAGAGAATAACGTTTTTAAAAAGAGAAAGAGAGAGAGAGAGAGAGATGGACAGAGGAGAAGGAGGAGGAGGAGAGAAATTTCTCAACTACAATTGGAGCACGCGATCACAGAACGTATTATACAGTTTGCATTATTAGTTCCATTGTTGGACGGCTTTTCATGAGCTTCTTTCGAGATAGCACGACTCATGGCAGACAAAGGGCTACAGAGACCTCATTCCCTCTCATCGAGCAACGGTACTAATTAAATCTACTTTCAGCGTGAGCATTTCGCATAATTTACTGCACGAGCTAAAGAAAATACTATAGGTACATAGATGTACATAGATACATAGATAGATAGATAGATATCCCTGGTTCGTTTACAGAAAACATGTTTGACTCGATCTGCGAATATAGTACGTAGATGAAAATTTCGATCAATGATAAGTACTAACAGAAGGTTCTGAAAACGTGACATCGATGAGAAATACTATAACGAGAGACATAGAGAGAAAAAAAAGAGAGATGATCATGCTAGTTTGTAAAGAGAAAAATATCCGAGCACAAGAGGAAAATAGGTCGCATGTGAGTTCGAAAGTTAAATTGAAAGAGCAAACGAGAGTTAAAAATGTAACGTCGCGCTAATGGATCTTGCATTTTTCCGTTGGAATGAATAAAAAAGAGGACGAAAAAAGAAAAAAGAAGGAACGAAGAGAAAAGGAAAGAAAGAAAGAAAGAAAGAAAGAGAAAAATAAAGAAAAGAAAGGAAAGATTTCTCGTGCTCGCTTTTACGATATTAAAACATAAATATGTTAATGCGTATTCGCAAATCTCTTAATGAGAACATTTTGAACTTCTTCACTCGGAAAAAAAAGCTTTCGAATGATTTTTGTAATGTATTCGTTATATTTTACACAGTTCTCTTTTAAATAATTCGTAAATTTTGAATCTAAAATGTGGAGAAACAAATGTAAACAATAAATTCGATTTAACACCAAGACGTTAAAAATAAAATAAAGAGAGAAAAAATAAAAGTAAGAAATAAATATTAGAAAAAGAAAAGAAAAGAAAGAAATAAAAGATAAAAGAAAATAGAAAAAAGATGAAAAGAAAAATGCACCTTTATAGTACATTTACATACATAAATATAAGTATATCCGTCATATTGAATGTATCGAAAGTTTTTTTACTAAGAAAACGAAAAAAAAAAAAAAGGACTTTCACACAAGCATACGATGTAAAACGTAATACGTACAATATAAGGAAAATCCGGAATCGACTATTTTTCTTTTTTAGATTTTTCATATATGTAAAAAGCGTAAATCATAACGATGAAAAATCTCTGTAAAAATGAAATTTTTTACAGCTTGCTTACGTCTTACATTTTTTAACAATTATACGCATTCAAGTTCCACTTCAAATTTGATATTTGAAACTTTATGAAATGCGACGCGATAAGCGTATATATATATATATATATATATATATATATATATATATATATATATGTATATATAAGGTATATATAAGGATTAAAATCGAAATTAATAAGAACATTGCAATTTGTATTTTAATAAAACATAAATACGATACAAAACACAAAATATCCGTATCAAGTAATTAATATAATACTTGACACTTAAAAATAATACTTTTTACAAGTAAATTTCTTCGACGATGATGACTATTATTGATTGGTCGAAACTTAAGGTTTACGTTTTACGTCTTATATCGATGCGTGGTGTTAACGACCTTAAAGCAAATAAACACAATGCGTACATATAAATGTTTCATACCCGTTAAAAGGCAGGATAAATAACAGAAAAAATAAAAGAGTAAAGAAAAATGAAAAAAAAATTATACTTTTAATAATGAAACTCATTGTTCGTGAAAATTACAATAGCTACTCGAAATTGCTTTATTTTTATTACTTTTTTTTTCCCCTCACCAAAATACAAGTGTCTGTTAATTGTCAGTTAACAACCGTTATACCCTTGCGAATTCTATTTGTCATACACACAAATGCGCACAAACATACAAACATGCACGCGCACACGTGTATACAGTCATTTATGAAATATTCAACGTTTCCATAATAATTATTCGTGTACTTCTCGCAGATTATTTTCCGTTTCATTGTTAAGTCGTAATTGCCATAGAAAAAAAAAAAAAATAAAAAAAATAAAAAAAAAAAAAATAATAAAAAAAAAAATAAAAAATAAACAAATAAAAAAAAATTTTTTAATTTCATTGAAACATTCCAAAAACATCCGCGGTATTTATTGAGATCGTGTTCGAATGATGTAACGCTACAAACACGTAGACGATAAACGTTATAATAGCTTACTCTCGTCACCATCTAATTGGGTCGATAAAAGAAAAAAAGAAAACGAGAAATAAAAAAGAACGAAAGAAACATTTGCGATCTCTTCTCATCTTTTTACGAGGCCCTAACGACCGCAATCTCGGTGTTACGGTAGGAATTATTTTCTTTCTTTCTTTCTCTCTCTCTCTCTCTCTCTCTCTCTCTCTCTCTCTCTCTCTCTCTCTCTCTCTCTCTCTCTCTCTCTCTTACTCTTCCTTTTATTTCTGATAAAATTTTTCTCTCTTTCTCTTTTTTCTTTCACCCTACAATGTGCGTGTGTGCCCTCTGCTTTTCGGCTAGCATCCAGTGTGATATATGACGCAGTCATAGACCCCCCACGGATTTAGGGGTTACGAACCTCCAAATTGATTCGAATCGTTCCACGACTATAATGCAGGGTAACTAATGACATACGCTGGACCAAGCTGATATTCCTCTCGATAAATAGAGAAAAAGAGAAAGAGAGAGAGAGAGAGAGAGAGAGAGAGTGTGTGTGTGCGTATATAGTAGAGACATATCCTTCCGGTTCGTTCAAAAAGATAAGGAAATCGTAAGCGACACTGATCCTGGCTGAGCCTTTTAAATCCTTTTTTTACTTGCTTGCCATTTAATTGCCATCGGATTTTCCAAATGGCTCTTCACCGGGTGATACCGGAAAGAAAAGATTTTCAATATTTTTTCCTGTTTTTTTTTTTCTCGAAATGAGTAGAAAGGAAAAACAAAAAGAAAGAAAGAAAAAAAAGAAGAAGAAAAAGAAATCTGGTTATCTTGTATCTTTAAACCCTATTTTATAGTGAGAGAAAAAAAATACAAAAAATCATGGAATAAAAGAAGTAATGTACATGTAAGTCGATTCGTTCTACTCTTTGATTAATCCAAGTAATCGATAATTAACATCGAACGAAGAGATCGATTTCAAAGGAATCTTGTAGTCTGGAAGAAGAAGAAGAAAAAGAAAAAGAAGAAAAGGAAAAAGAGAAAAAGAAAGAGAGAAAGAAAGAGAAAGAGAGAGAGAGAGAGAGAGAGAGAGAAGAGAGAGATAACGAACGGTAATCATTCTTTCGAAGATCGATCAAGATCGGGCGTGAATCTTTTCATTCTCTCTCTCACTCTCTCTCTTTCTTTCCCTCCTTTTCTGACGTTAATTTAAAGGTGCGATTTCAATTTCCGCAATATACCGCGTTAACCGGTTAATCATAGTTATTCGAAATGCTTCACGTTAATTGGTGCCAAGTAAGTAAAAAGATGATCTTCACTATCAACATTTTGCAGAAAAAAAGAGAGAAAGGCACAGAGAGAAGAGAGAGAGAGAGAGAGAGAGAAAGAAAGAAAGAGAAAAAACAGAGAAAAAGAAAGAGAAAGAGAGAGAGAAAGAGAGAATAAAACATCATCGTTACCTATATCAAATTGAATAGTAATAATACCAAGAGCAAAGTACGACATAATTGCTCGTGCATTGACTCGCGTACTCGATACATGTCCAGAAAGATAATTACAAATCTCCACTCCTCCTTCTCGCACGTCGTCGTCTTCGTACTACGACTATCGACTTTTAATAATCGCGCGCGAAACTCGTTAAGATTCCGCCGATCGATCGGCTTAATGCGAGCATTTCTCTTCTAATTGCCGATATCGAGGATCTCGATCAGGGAAAAAGAAAGAAAAAAAAAGAAAAGAAAAAGAAAAAAAAAAGGAAAATGTTTGTCGGAACATGAACATATTCAATATAACGTATGCTTCCTATGTATATTGCACTATGTTTATTATTTATGTACATACACATACACACACACACATACACACACACATATATATATATATATATATATATATATATATATATATATATATATATTTATATATACTCGAGTCGACTAAAATGATAATTTACAAAACGGGAATATTGAAAAAGAGTCTTCAATTGATTCATTTTGTTTATAATACATTACCTTCGACGAATGATTGCTGTGATTATCGTTCGAAGTTTTATAAAAACAAATAGAAAACAAAAAAATTACACATGCCAACAGTGAAATACCTAAAAATAGTTAAATACGGTATGAAAGCAATGTTTCAAAATATTACATTGAATTCATTCGGATAACGTTGTTCAGCTTCGAAATAATAATTTTTAATTACGTTTCTTTAATAATATAGTCACATCTTCTGACATATCGTACGAACAAAATTTTTTCGTAGTGTAATGCAAAAAATAAAGGAAAAAAAAAAAAAAAAAAAACAGAAAAAAGGAAGAAAGAAAAAATCGAAAGATAAAATTTATCCTGCAGGATTATTCCCTCCTCGCCTGTCCCCTCTCCCCTTCACCCATGTATTTTGTCTCTTCAAATAGGTGTTTCTTATTTTTCTTTTCTTTTCTTTCCTTTTCGTTTTTATTTATTCATTTATTTTTATTTTTTCATAAATCACCCGCATTGCCAAGAGCTAATCGAAGTGAGCGAAACAAGCAAGCTAAAAAAGAAAAGAAAAAAGAAAGGAAAGAAAAAAAAAGAAGAAGAATAAAATCAAAGAATGAAAGCTCGATAAATGCTTTCAACGTGATTTCGGATATTCTCATAGCAGACAACGCCTCCGCGTGCGACACGAGAGGTAGATATTACAATGACGAACGGACGTCGCTTGACTTAATAGTCGATGCGTTAAGGTTTAATAGTCGTTATATGAGAGGGGTAGATAAAGAAAAAGAAAAAAGAAAAGAAAAAAGAAAAAAGAAAAAAGAAAAAGAAAAGGAAAAAAGGACCTACGTGTGAGACGCCTACGCACAGGCAACTCCTTTTCCACGCACCTGCACGTCCATCGTGCCATTGAACGATGTTCGTGAAAAGAAAAGAAAATAAAAGAAAAGGAAAGGAAAGAAAAGAATAGAAAAAAAAAAGCAAGAAAAAGAAAATGAAGGACGACGGATGAAGGAAAAAAAGTGAGTACGTAGAAAAAATTTCAACGAGCGGATACGATCGCATGATTTGTCTGGAAAATATTATTATTGACAAACGATGATCATCTTCTTTACTACGAAAACGATAAGTACGTATGAAATCGTTTTGTTTGCGTGTGTCGAGATACCATCAACCAACCAACCCGATCGACGGATCGACCGAGCGATCGACCGACCATTTATATCATTAGAATAAATGTAAAGTGGAAAACGAGTAGATTGGTCTTATCCTTCTCTTCCTCTTCCTCCCTCCACCCATCTCTCTTTTTCCCTTTCTCTCTCTCTCTCTCTCTCTCTCTCTCTCTCTCTCTCTCTCTCTCTCTTTACTCCTTTTCCTCTTTCGTTTCTCTTATTCTCTTCTAGATTCTCTTCTTCTCGCTATCGTTTCTAAAGCGGAGATGCAGGGGGTGGAAAATCGGAGGCGGACGGGGAACGGTAGGGCGCATTTACATGATATGAATATAATGGAGAGGGCTGGGTCGTTCGTACTACCCAAGAGCGTGCTGCCGACCTACCAACTTCGAGAGCGCTACCTGTTGAACGAATGGAGTTCAAACCCTCGCTGACCTACAGGATATATTCGTAGGGTCCCTCTAATATCGTCTACTAATCGTTACTTTCTCACTATAATTCGATCTCATCATTCGATTTTTATCTTTTTAGATATACCTCTATCTACGAATATATATATTCTATATACTCTACATATGTATATTTTGTATTTTCTTCATTATAAAATTATAATTCAAATGATCCTTCACACTTTCTACTACTCCTTTCATCATATAAAAATATTTAATAAAACAATTATATATTTATATTATAGAAGAAAAATAATAAATCGATACTTTTTATTAATTATGTAATTTTTTTGTTTCTTTTTTTCTTTCTTCTGTCTTTTTTCTTTTTTTTTTTTTTTTTTTTTTTTTTTTTTTTCTTTTTAGTTTATAAAACTTTTCATTAAACTTCTAGAATATTTCATGAGAAATAGAGAAAACGAGTTAACTAAAAGTATTGGAAACTTCAGAAAGAAAGTCTGAGAAAGATGAGCCGATCTCGGGAAAAAAGAATTTGAGAAACGGGAAGCACCGCACAGCAGGAGATGAGAATTTTTAATATGGAGAAAGAAGAAAATGATAGACGGATAGTGAAGCTAATCCAGTTACCGATTTCCATCAAGATATATTACAAACCACATCCCTTTCTGGTGGCTTTTGAACGTATGTTGGAACTGACGAATTACTTTTTCTCCCTTTCTCTTTTTCTTTTTTTTTCCTTTTTTCTTTTTTTTTTTTTTTTTCTTTTGGACTATAGAAAAACATCTGACATCTTTTTTTTATATTCATATTAAATAAAAAAAAAAAAAGAAAAAATGGAGAGAGAAAGAAAGAAAAAACAAATGACAATAATTTAAAAGATATTTATTTGTATATAACACGAGAGAATTATACTTTTATATATGTATGAAATAAACATGTCATGTCTTCATGAAAATAACATTTTAAATTTTCCTCTCTATGTTTGACTGTCTAAAACAGAAGATTGGATATATTAAAGCATAGATTGACGGATTTCATCGTTTCACGCGTAAATAACAAAAATCACAATTAAAAAAAAAGAAAAGAAAGATAAGAGAGAAAAAGGTGGGAGGGAAAGGAAATAATTCTCTTTTTATCAATTTACATATATCAAAACTTGATTGATGGCGACGACACGAATTAATTTCATAAAGGAACTAAAAACATTTTACAATTACATCCATCAACAACACTTCTTTGTAATACCGATACGATAAAAATACGACATAGGTATGCAATCAATGCCGGCATAATCTAGCGTTAAGCGACAAATTAACGTCAAAGATACTCAAACGTTTCCTTTTAATGTAACACCTTAGTATTGTTCATGTTCTATCGGATATTCTCACTGGGAATATTTCTTCGATGCATGCGTGAAACTAGTAGTTATACAAAGAGAGACGGGAAGAGAATGGAATTGAATAGAATAGAAGAGAATAGAAGAGAGAGAGAGAGAGAGAGAGAGAGAGAGAGAGAGAGATAAAGAGAGAGAGAGAGAGAGAGAGAGAGATAGAGAGATAAAGAGAGAAAGAGATGGTGTACGTCTAGCGTTTAGTCGGGGTCGTCGAGTCACGATTAATTTCAATTCTTGTCGCACAAGTACTACTTCCTACGAAAAAGACGAAGAGGACGGACGTATGGACGGACGTACGGACGGTGAACGTACGCCGTCGATTCAAAAGAATCCCGAAGGAGCAAATGAAAGAAAGATAGATAGAGAAAAAGAATGAAAGAAAGAAAGAAAGAAAGGAAAGGTCGCGAGAACTCTCGTATAAGTGCGACGATCGAGAGGCGCCACCGTCCCACCATCACGAGACCATTGAAATCGTTTCGACTCCGAGGCACGACTGTTTAAAGACGATCATATGTCGCCATACGTCCGGACAACATATGCTACGTGAGCAAAGATGTGTCTCGTTTTGTCCTCTTCTCTCTTTCCTACCATCCCGGAACACAATGTATCTACTTCCTACGTCCTTTCAAATACGAAGGATTATACCTTAGAATAGTCACATAGGGTGTTTCTCAAAAGGATAATTCTACTAAAATAGATAATGATGATAATAATAATAATAATAATAATAGTAATAATAATAAGAATAATAAGAATAATATAAATAAAGAAATAAAAGACATTCACAATTTCTTTAATCGAAAGAATTTGAATGAATGAATGAATGATCCCACAATCAAAAAAAGAAATTTGATCTTAAGATACATAAATACATATGTAGATATATACATATTTATATATATATATGTATATATATAAAGAATAAGTCTTAAGATAAACATTGTCCAATAAAAAAATTGTTCACATTTTATATAAAACCGATCGATAATTAATAATTTAATTATATTAAATTAATTTATTTTATTTAATTATTAATTTTAATTAATTTATTTTATCAAGATATTTATTATAATTATAACTCTTTATTATATAACTTACTCATAAATCAATCGAACAAATACATAGATATATTTATTTACATTTTTATAGACAATAATATATTTATTAAAGATTTCTATAAAAACGTAAATATAGTGCCTATAACATATCTCTATTATCGATGATCAATCGATTTGACGTAGATCGTGGCACGCGTGAAATTCGCGTAGTCACCTTTAAGAGGTAAAAGCTAAGGGAAGGGAGGGAGGAGGAGAGGATGAGGGTGAATAGAGGGGGGGGGGGGGCGTCTGTATTTCGAGGTAATAGAACGAAAAGAGATGCACCGTCTGGTTATATATGTAGCTTTGAGAAATATATAATAGAGTAGGATTATTAAAGAGACGAGTTCTAAGGCGTTCTAAAGTTAAAACGAAAAAGATTCTAAGGCTTTATACAAGGCAAAGCGAACCAATCCTGAAAAGAGCTTTCTCTTCGCTCTTCCTCCCCTAATATTCGCGCGTTAAACCACATGCGATTTACGCTCACGCGAGTAACACCGTTCTCGTGAAAATGTGTACCTTAGATCAAAGCTTCAGACATAACGTAGGTAACTCGCGTAAGCTCCAGCTAAGGAGGGCTCTGATATCTTTTGAACATTTTTCAGAGAGAGAGAGAGAGAGAGAGAGAGAGAGAGAGAGAGAGAGAGAGAGAGAGAGAGAGAGAGAGAGAGAGAGAGAAAACCGGTCCGCTAAATCTTTTCATTAAAATACACACTAAGAAGAGGATCTAAGGCTCTTCCATGAGAAAGAAAGAAATAAGTACGGATTCAAACAAAAAAAAGGAAAAAAAAGAAAGTCACCACAGCTTTCGTGTAAGAATTAACGCACGACTTTTCACCTTTCTACTCTCTTTTATACATGCGTCAAACCTTCTTATGAGAAAAAGATTTCATTTTAAGTTTTATAAGATTATAAGGCAACATTCTTTTTCTCTCTCTCTCTCTCTCTCTCTCTCTCTTTTTTCTCTTTTTCATTACCTTCACATTTTCCTCGAATTTTCCTCGAATATATCAAAACGACGAATTATATCTAAATTAATATACATTTTCATTTCTTTTTTTGATAATAGACATATCGAAATTAACGATATGATGACGATATATATGCAATAATCTTTGTATACGATGTAATATGGTAAAATATTATACAATAGTTATCTGTTCAAATGTAATAAAAATAATCTTGTAGCAATATTTCAAAGATCAAAGGGACATATGTAAAATGTAAACAATAAATTCAGATGATGTTTAGAATACATATATATATATATATTATATATATTATATATATATATATATATATATATATATATATATATATAAATGAAGAATATCTACGAGTATAAGAATAAATAAAAAAGAATAAATAAGAAAGAAAGAAACGGTAAAACGTAATAAGACTGACCTTGCGAAGAACGCTGCGGCTGCGCTGGCCTGTGCCGGTGTTCCTGGCACCCCACTAACGTTGTAAGAATACTTCGTCTCCTGATAAACCTGATACGCGTTCTGCGGCTTGGAGTGTGACGATCTATGATAATAGTGCTCTCCGTAGGGACTCTTCTCAGCTTGACGATCGACGACGTTCGGTACCTTCAGGTATGCCTGGATCGCCGGTGATGATGCCGAGGACGTCGAACCTGACGACAATTTCGCGTGACATTTCTCATGAGAAAGCTTCTCCTGTGGTGCACCATGCAAATGTGACTTCTCGTGAGCGGTAACGATTGCCTTGTCGATCGTACCGTAAGATTTAAAATCATAGCCCTTCAACTCGCCGTAATACTTGAGATTCTCGACCTTGAATCCATGAGTAGAATCGTGATTCCCCTTGGATTTTACTGGTTCGTGCTTACCAACGTAACCTACGATGTCTTGCGAGGATTTCATCCTGTCCATCGACTTCCCAGTCCCTTCGACACCGTGCAGAGCAACCACCTTGGACGAAGACTGTGGCTTCTCGATCTTCAGCATGGATCTATCAACGGGACGGCCTTGCGCCGCTTCGTTGGCCTTCAGCAAGGACTCCACGGCACTCTTATATTTATCGCTCGTACTGGTTAGTTCGCAACATGGGGAAGGTGCACTACTGAAACCATTATTACCTGTCACACCAACGCAAACACCGATGTTACTACTATTAATACTACTACTACTACTACTATTATTACTACAACAACCACCGGCACATGGAACACCACTGTTCAAAATAACACTGCCACTGCAACCCGATCTAATCTGTTGTTGTTGTTGTTGTTGTTGCTGTTGTTGTTGCTGTTGTGCTGGTTGATGATAACTATGATGATTATGATTATGATGATGATGATGATGATGATGATTATAATGACTATAATGGTTATGATAATGATGATTAGTCTTTGATTGCTCAACGTGACACTTTGGCGTCAATAAAAGTTCCGAATCGTCGCTACTGTCACAATAAATATCTTCCTTGTTGCAACTGCTGCTGCTATTGTTGCTACTGCTACTGTTGTTGTTATTGTTGTTGTTGTTGTTGTTATTGTTGTTATTATTCGGACAACGTAACAACAACACGTCGCATGTCTTATGCTGGAAACGTTGGCTACGAGCCGACGGCGAACGTATTGCTTCTCGCGCGGTCGGCGTGATACTGGCTAGATTAGAGGGCGTCTCGGCGCCATGAGTGGAGCCTCCCCTCCCTCCGCCTCCCCCTCCTACGACACCGCAGCCGCTACTACAGCACAAGTCGCCGCAACTTGTGCTCCCTGCACTACATCCTCCTCCTCCTCCTCCTCCTCCACTTCCTACCCCTAAACATACACCTACACTTACACCTATACCACCACTCCCTCCCCCTGCTACTCCTCCTACTGTTGTTCCTCCTATTCCTCCTCCTGCTCCTCCTAATCCGGCACCCTGACGTCTTGTCGTCCTCTCCTCTTGCTGCAAGTGACAAGGAAACGTATTAATCCTTTGCATAGAAGAATGTGCTCCTAACTCTTCCTACACAGCTTAGTTCTCGAGATTCGTGAATGAATGGGTCAGAAACCAACCAACCAACCACGTGTTGGATTTACTATGCGGGTAGAATACGTTTATAAGGTATATGAATGGAGAAAAGTGTGAAGAAAGAAATAAAAATATCGTCTAACGTAACACAGTTGATTCATTAGTTTTTTCGTAAATTTTGTTCCTTCTTTTTACTCTTTCTTTTATATCTGTATATAAATTTAATGTGAATAAAACTTAAAACAAAAATAAATATAAAAAAAAAATAGAAATTATAACAAACATTATATATAGAATTATAACATGATAATATTTAATAATTCAATTAATCCTCAACACAACATATATACATATATATCATTAAATTTCGTAAAAATAATTATGACAAAATAATTTTCTCATTATTTCCATTATTTCAATTTTAATATTAACTTATAATAACGTAATAATGTTCCTTTAAGAGTTTCATTAAACGATCAATTGAATTCGTTTCAATACGGGTTGAACATGGACGTTCTGAAAAGGAAATAATTTAAACGAAGTGAAAACAACGTTCTAATTTTGTTGCGAACGTTCGTCGTCGTACACGTTAGAGAAATGATTATAAATTGTTTTTTCTTCTTTTTTTTTTTTTTTTTTTTTTTGATTTTTCATTTTTTCGTTCGTTCGAAACTTCCATAACAGAAGGAACTATTTCAATGTGAACGGGAAAGAGGAATGAGTATAAATGGACGTACGAAGAAGCCACCTGCTGCTTGTATTTTTCTAGACACACCGGTTTCGAACAGCCGACAGACACTTTTTTATTTGACGCGTGTTTCGCCCGAGAACTTTTTCTAACATTCACATAGGTCAGTATTTGACCAATGAGAAAATGGATATAATAATAGAATACCTCTTTTTCTTTTATATACGATAAACGATTAAAACACACACACACACACACATATATATATATATATATATGTAAACTCACCTGCGTTCTTCTCGAATCATCCTGACGTCTAACAATTTCCGAATATTTCGGTGGTTCAGCATGATATTTTGGTGGTGGTTCTGACTTTGGTGGTGTTTCTTGATACTTCGGAGGTCTGTCGTATTGACGATACTTGGGTGGATCAATGTAAGGATTATTCTGATGCCTATAGTAATCCGGTAATTGGCATTCGGTCAAATCAGATTGAGATCTGTTCAATTGATAATTTGGTGGTATTGCCGGATTGTTCTTCTGTTCTTGATGATGATGATGATGATGATTTTGTTTAACGTGTTTTGAATTCTGTGATTTCTCCTGATTTCTATCTTTTTTATCAGATTTATCTTTACACTTGTCCTGCGTTGAAGCCAAGTTTGTGCTAGGTCCGTCGATCTTGTAAAAAGTTAATTCTTTTTTATTTGAACCACCTGATTTGTCAGTGCTAGATCGATAAGATTTATTTGGCTGTTGTTGTTGTTGCGGTTGTTGTTGTTGTTGTTGTTGTTGTTGTTGTTGCTGCTGCTGCTGTTGTTGTTGTTGTGATTGTTGCTGTGATTGTTGTTGCTGTTGCTGTTGTTGTTGTTGTTGCTGTTGCTGAAGTTGCTGTTGTTGAAGATTCTCTAATTTCGGTGGTGGGTCGATATGATAGAATGTCAACTCTCGCGAATCCTGTGATTTGGATCGCGTTTCATGATAAGCGTACTGCTGTCTCTCAGGCTGCGAATGACTCCTTGAATATCTTTGCTCGAACTTAGTCAACCCGTCCTGCTGATATCTACTAGTTAATCTTGCCGTTGATCTCTCAGCGTTTGAATCGAGCCGAACGGAATTGCGCCCGTACTCGAGATACTCGTCTCCGTATTTGAAGATCTGCCGTGGCTTATACTTCTCCTCGAACTGAGAATAATTGTAAGTGTTGAAGCCGACCTGATTGAAGTCTCTACTGAGGTTCGAGGAGTCGTAATTCGTTGAAGTTACTGCCTCCACGTTTATCTGAAAAGAATAAGATGAACACGGTTGTCGTTAGATGAAAGAAAAATGTATATTATATACTATATTATATACTATATATATATATATATATATATATATATATATATATAAAGAAGAGATAGAACAAAGAATGAAAATGTAAAGTTTCAGTTTTGAATTTAAGTTCACTGAAAGACAAAAGATAAAGTGTACTAAGGTATGCATAAGATTCTTTGCCAGTTGATCTGTATATAGGAAATACGAAGAGAAAGAAAGAGGAGGAGAAGGAGGAGGAGGAGGAGGAGGGAGAGAAAGAAGAAGTCGAAAGTACGATTCACGAGAACAGAAGAAGAAGAAGAAGAAGAAAAAGAAGAAGAACTCTCAGAGAGTAAGTCTCATGGGGTCATAAATCGGGGAACGTCTTATTCTTAAACGGTCGAGTATTTAGCGTGAAACAAAAAGCCAGCGTTCGCGATAAATAAAATCTGACACCGAGGGGGCGTGTCGTTTTTATCTCTTTCTATCTTTCTATCCTTCTTCCTTTCAGGGATAAAACAGAGCACTCTGCCCTTCTCCAAGGGTTTTGAACTAAAGCGTTGCCGAATGATGGTACCCCTTAAAGAATGATCACGCTGGGACTACCCTAAAGGTTTGCCGGGATAAAGTTCTCTAACTTTAATATTCGATTCGATTTATATTTTTAATGAATTACCTATATTTAAATTCTGAAAATCTACGAAAGTCATTCAAATAAATAATTTCAAAACTCTAAGTAAACTTGAGATAAAACATTTTTCATATCTTTTACTAATATTATTATTATTATTATTATTATTATTATTATTATTATTATTATTATTATTATTATTATTATTATTATTATTATTATTATTATTATCTTTCGATTGATTTTTTATCGATGTAATATAAAATCGTTTCCTTATAACGATACATTTTTTTCTTATATCATATTTTGTGAAAATAATGAGATATTGATAGTTTATTGGACATAGGTTTTTTTTTGTTTTTTTTTTTTCATAGATTTAAAGTCACGAAGCTTTAATCGAGATGATGATCTTAAATCATCGTGTAACGTTGAGTATAAAGCTATAACTTCCTCATGAAGGATCGAAAGCATAGCCTCCGGGGCTATGGTTATATATCATCCTTGGTAATGAAGACTACAACGGCGTGCTACCGACGGTGGTTTTATATATCAGCTCGCTTAAAGTATACCTATGTGTACTTACACGTAATATTAATACGAACAAAAAAAGAACAGTAGTGTACAACAATGTTTTATGTTCTAGATTGAGAAATTTTTTATAAAGAGAGGGAAAAATTTTTGTTACTTCCTCGCCTTCGAGAAAATTTTTTAAAAATTATTTCAAACATACCGCACTATTCGTTTTTTCATTTTTTTTCTTTATATACGTATATATATGTATATATACGTATATATATATATATTCTGCGTACTTTTGTGTTTTTCTTTTTTTTAATTTTTTTTCCTTTACTTTTTTTCCTTCTTTTTTTTTCAACCTTCCGCCATTTCAAAGTTTCAGCTCAAATTTCGATCAAAAATTCAAACGCTTCGTTCGCTTTTGTTCTTGACATTTTGGAATGCAAAATATGAATATAATTTTTAATTATCAGAATATACACCGCGTGACGTTCAGAAACATTCATAAATCATAACATATCGTTCCGTCGACTGTCATTCATCTTAATCCGTCAATTTTCGGCGTAAATTCACGTATTCGAAAACGAAATAACGAATTATCTTAAATAAAATTATTTTAAATAAAATTAAACTAACAATAATCGCCTTTCGAATTTCATCTCGAATAAATTCTTATTATTTATATTAGATCGTCGAATATATTTGATATCGTATTTTTCAGTATATACCTATTCATTTTCAATTCAAAATATTTAATCAATCCTTTGAACTTTTTCTTTTTCTCTATGAATTAATATCGATTACAAAATTTTCCAATATCATTTATTTCTTTATCCTTAATTATCCTGAGAATTCTGTGTCTGCTTACAATTGATCACTCAATCGTATAACATTCGAATTAAAAATTCCTAAAGCATACAGAGAGTCAAATCAATGTCACATAGAAGCATCAAAGTGATCAGGAACAACGATAGAATCTTAATGTGACAAAGACGTAGAAATGAGACAGAGAAAGATAGAGACAGATACAAATACAGAGGAAGAGAGAGAGAGAGAGAGAGAGAGAAATTCGATCGATGTCGGACTAGTCAGTAATACCACTTGATCGCTAATTGACCCTAATCTCTCCCTAGAGTGACGAGGATCGGTAGCGTAACGATGCCCTTTGGCCGACGTGCCGCCTTTGAAGCCTTTGATACGTGTTAAAAAAAAAAAAGAAAGAAAAAACCAAAACAAAAAAAAAACAAAAAAAAGAAAAGAAAGAAAAGGAAAAGAACAATTTAAAAGGTGGCCGAAGCAATTTGTACGCAGAATCAAGATCCAAGGGAATTCTGCTTGTAAGATTTCTGGCTTACCTTTGAGAATTGTTCGTTTAAACGCTTTCCTCTTTAACTCTCTCTCTCTCTCTCTCTCTCTCTCTCTCTCTGTCTTTCTCTCTCTCTCTCTCTGTCTGTCTGTTTATCTAATACATTCTCAAGAGGATAAAGAAATAGAAAAAAAGGAAGAAAGATGATAGAAATAAACGATTGATAAAGGATGGAAAGAGATAGAGAGAGAGAGAGAGAGAGAGAGAGAAAGAGAAAGAGAGAAAGAGAATACCAATGGAGAGTGAAAGTGAAGGAGGGATGGTAATCTCAATTCAAAGGGTAGTAAACCCCTTCAGTTAGCCGTGTAAACGCAAGCGGAAACAAAGT
>NC_062191.1:9633915-9723915 GCF_912470025.1 Vespa velutina
AAAAATTTCAACGAGATCTTCGTACGTGAAAAGATGCAAATAGATTAGAGAGACAACGGGCGGATCAGTGGTGCAAAAACAAAAAACAAGAAAAAAGCAAAAAAAAGGAAGAAAGAAAGAAAAAAAAAAAAGATAGAAATATAAACGTCATTGGAAATGTCAGGAACCTTTTAAAGCCCAGTGTTATCCTTGGCAGATTCCCAAAGGACACTCTTATCTCCCAACTGGTGTTTGCTTTGTGGATCTTAACAGGGTAACCTTCGCTGTTGGCAGAAACGCTTCAGAAGAGAAATTCTACATTGCTTGGTGTTAACTGGACCGAACCGGTGTTAGTGTGCATAAGGTTACTATTCCTTACGTGTCTAGTGAAATAACAAGAGCGAAATATATAACGAAAGGAAGGAAAAGATGGAAGAAATAGTGAATAACATTCGACAAGTGTGCTATCGAGAGAGAAAGTCAATGTGTTTATATGTATCTACGTATAGAGTATACACGTGCGAAAGAGAAAGAGAGAGAAAGAGAGAGAGATGGAGAGAGAGAGAGGGAGAGAGGGAGAGAGAGAGAGAGAGAAAGAGTAAGAGAGGATAAGACGACAATCCGTTGCGTAAATGCCAGGAGGATTTAGATCGGACGTCTCTAATGGCAGCCGGATTTCAATGGCAAATGGCACCTGCCAGATCCTCACCACTTGTTTGGCCAAAGGATTTGTGAAGTCTGCCGGGCGAGATGTGCACCAAGGTTTGTCTGTCCCGTTACGAACGATCAAAGCTACCTACAGAATCGTGAAAATTAACCATGACAGTGTTTTAATGAAAACGAAGAAAGAAAGAAAAAAGAAAAAAAAGGAAGGAAGAAAGAAAAAGAAAAATGAGAAAAATGAAAATGAGAAGGACAAAAAGGAAAACAAATAAAAGAAAAAAAAAAAAAAAGGAACAGGAAAAAAGACGACCAATCAATTCCCGCTAAGAACTTTGGTCTTTTAAATTGAAGTCCTTTACATCAAAAGAAAGCTATAGAGTAGTTTTCTCGAAAAGAAAAAAAAAAAGAAAAAAAAAAGAAAAAAAAAGAAAGAAAAAAAAATTAAATCCCACGATCCTAAATGACCCCCGACCAATCTAGTCTCGATCATGAAATCAACCAAAAAATGTCTAACTATATCCATAGAAGAAAGAAGATAGGATGGAAGGAGGCTTGTAATGTTAGCCGGGTAATACAAGCCAACGCAAAGAAAAAGAGCGATAGTTAAAGAAAGAGAGATAAAGAAAGAGAGAGAGAGAGAGAGAGAGAGAGAGAGAGAGAGAGAGAGAGAGAGATAGTGTTAGACGTGAGTAAATGAAAAAGAAGAAGATAGAGGAAAAGTGTGAGTGAAAGAGAGAGGATGCTAACCCTTTTTCCTCTTCTCAAAAGCCCGAATCCTTCTTCTACACTCGAGGAGAGCAAACAATCTAACAAGCAAAAAAGTCCCTTTTACACCGAGGTTGTTCGATGCTTGTTAAGAAAATCCCCAACCCCACAGGCCAGTTTTCTTTCTTTAGAGTTAAAAGAGAGAGAGAGAGAGAGAGAGAGAGAGAGAGAGAGAGAGAGAGAGAGAAATAGAAATAAAGAAAGAAAAAGAGAGATAGAGTAATGTAGTGAAAGAGATGAGACGAAGAGCGAAGAGACATGGGGGATGTGTCCTTCGTTAAGAGACGTCGACACGGCACCTGGTGTACGATTACGTTCGCAGCATGTGCACATGGGGTTCGGTATGGTGGCGCGAGTGTGCGCCAGAGCACGCGCGCGCACACACGCTACCGTAGCAACGGGATGGCTGGCTGTTGGTTGGATGTCCGACGACGGATCGTGACGGATGAGAAACGTCCAATCTCTCTCTTTCTCGTTTCCTACTAGCTCGACGAGTTCTGAACGAGTCTATGAAACATCGATGAATTCTACTCGTTGTTATACTTGTTACTCTGATCTCTAAATACATCTAAACTTTCGTACGTATATCATTTCGATTTTATAATCTCTAAAAAAAAAAAAAAAGGAAAAAAAAGGAAAGAAACAAAATGATGTTCTGCATTTTCTAATTATTGTTTAATATTATTAAAATCGTCTACAATTCAATTTTAATTTGTTTCTTTTTCTTTTTTTTTTTTTATAACTGAAAAGAAAATTATAAAATTTTGAAACTTATAAGTATAATACACCTATATTATTATTAAGGGTTAAGGATTATTAAGAATTAAGATATTATTATTAAGGATATATATATATATATATATAATTAACGAACATTTTTTGAATATGTGATAATAGATTAATATTAATAAAAAAATAAAGAAATAAAAAATAAATGAGATAAGACTTAAAAGATAAATATATACGCATGGAATTGCACTTGAGTTTATACTATTCTCAGTAATCAAGTTTCCAAAGAAATCCGTCCTGGAGAATTATTTAGAAATTTGATATTTTTGAAAAAAATTATTATGCTAAGCAAACAATAGTCACGATTAATATATACAGGTAAACATACATACAAATATTGAATTGATGAAAAATTGAGTATACAAAAATTGAAGAAAAATTTTATTTACTATTTTTAGTAAATTGGAAAAAAATTTCTTCAATTTTTGAGTTGTGAAAAATTGAAGAATATTTCTTCAATTTTTGTATAAAAAATGGGACAAAATTTGGCATCAATTCAATATATATATATATATATGTATATATATATGTATACATATGTATATACATATATCTTAGCAAATTGATCAACTATATTTTTAATAAATTTCATCTCTTTTCTACAATAATATCATTCATACTTTCTATTACATTGAGTTTTCATAATGATCACGAATGAATGAAAAGATCGTTTTTATGAAAATATGAGAATACTAACCCATGAGAATGAAAAGTATATTTTTAGAAAGTTACGCTTGACGTTATAAAATCACATCTGTACAAAGAAAAGAAAGAACTATTCCAACGTACAAAAAAAAATAAAAAAAAACAAAAAAAATTAAAGAAAATATTCTGAAAATGAAACGTACGATAATAATTCATATCCGTTAGTTCTCTTGTTTTCTTTTTTCCAATCTTAGAATAGAAGCGAAGAAAAGTTCTTCTTATCGAAGAACAAGAAACGATAGTAAATGATGTTCAATAATATTTCGTGGCTTAAGATATACAATGCGTGTACTCGAAGACATCCGAAGCGCAAAAAGTGTGCTAACTCGACGGGCCGACAGAGGGAAGGAAAACTTGATGGATTTTAACCCTAACCGGTATTCGATTACCGATGACGGCACCCCTCGGCCGATAATCCATTATAGTTCTTGCATCCACTTCACCCCTCAAAACCTCCCCCTTGCTCCACGTCTCTCTCTTCCCCCTCCCTCCCTCCCTCCCTCCCTCCCTCCCTCCTTCCCTCCCTCCCTCTCTCCTTTCCTCTCCTCTCCTCTCCTCCACTCCACTCCATTCCACACCACCTCTTTCTCCCTTAAACCTCCTTCTCTCCACCCGCCATCGTTCGTCGCCATGACTCGTACATTTTCTGGAATTTATCAAGTCCAGATTGGATAGTAAATGAACTTTACGTGGAATTTCGATACCCTTGAGAATCTATGTTAAGAAAATGGCCGATTCGAAATTGCAAAGATATAAATTTTATATATACTGAATCATTGTTCTACAAGATTACGTATTGTCATTTGGAATTAATGAATTTTTTAGTTAAATCAAATTGATTTTGAATAGACAAATAGATACCTAGTATGTAGGATCAAACTTTAATTCTATATTATAAAAATTAAACTTATGTAACGTCTACTGTAAATTAAACCTATGTAACTTTTCAATCACATATATATACATATACGTATATTTTTTTTTAAGTTTTATTTTATTTAAATAAATGTCACAATTCAAATATATACATATTTAGATATATGAAGTATTATATATAATTGATATAATTTCTATTTAATTATTACATATGAATAATTAAATAAGTTATATGATATATAATTATATATATAATATAATTTATAATATAATTTTATATAATATATTATTCCTAAATTTAAAATTGTTTAAATTTACTATTAAAATTTATTATTCACATACTAATAATATATAACATATAAATACATAATTTATATATACACATAAATACACATAATTTATAGATACATATAAATACATAATTTATATGTTATCTATAAAAGATAAATTAATTCTTATTTTGTATCGAAGTGTTTAATATTACTAAGTACTTATAAATTTCAATTATACGATTATTATAATATCTCAGTACAAATAATACCATTATATTTAACTTTTCTATTATATAATTTTTAAAATGATTAATAAATTAATATACATAAGTATATATATAATATAATGCAAAAAACTGATTAAAATATGGTATTTCAACTATACGCGTACATGTTGAGAGAACTTAATGATAGTTCCAACAAAAGATGCAACGTTCGTGAAGAAAAGAATATGATAGGTTCAAGAGTCGATGCATTTCGATGGAAAACTAGGGGGAGGTGGGGGAAGTGAGGGTGGTATGGAGATGGGGGGATCGAAGAGAAGAGAGAGAGAGAGAGAGAGAGAGAGAAAAGAGACGAAGGAGAGGAAACGCTCGATTCGGTTCTCAAGGACTAAAGTCAGCTACGATCGTAGTAAAGTGAAGAGGAGAAAGAACGAGTGGGAGGGAGGGAGGGGGATGTGATGATACGGTCGTTTCTATACTATACGTAGGTACGTACGAGTATAGAAGGGAAGAAAAGGGCGGGGCCCCTTTAATCTTCGCGGATCAAAACGTCGTGGCGGCACGAGGCAAATCGGGCCCTACACAACACACATTTAAACATATACACCCGCATACAAACGATTACTAACGCCTGCAACGAGGAGGACCATGATTGCTTCGCGTATTCGAGTGGAAGCCTAACAGCATTTCAAAGGGACGGCCACCGCAAAGAAATTGTATTGTAATTAAAACGACTTCCACATTGAAAAGATATATATATATATATATATATATATATATATATATATATATATATCACCATCTGTAAGTTTATATGTATGTGTATGTGTATGATGCTCTTATATAACAAAAAAGAATTTCTAGACTAGAAGATCTTTCATTAAAAGAAATTTAAACTTTCAGGAAAAGAATGGAGTTTATGAAAATATAAAATCAACGAATAAATTAATAGGATAAAGAGTAAAGAATAAAAAGTCAGCTAAATTTCTGCGTTCAACGATGAAATGTATTTTATTTTCCTTTTTTGTTTTTTTATTTATTTATGAACTTCTCTCTCTCTCTCTCTCTCTTTCTCTCTCACTTTTTCTTTTACTATCTCTATATCTCTGTCTCTTTTTCTCTCATTTTTTTCGTCGTGTTTAATCAATATTTTCCAATATCTTTCAAGCTGAATACATACTAAAATTTACGATGCTTTATTATCAACGACTTGCCATATTCATACCGTTAATGACTTTTTCTCTCTCGAAGTGTAATACGTATATATATAAATATATATATATATATATATATATATATATATGCATATAAATAGATAGGTTCGATCGACTAAGCGAGTATTGGGAAAGAACAGAAAAAAAGTAGAGAGGAGAGAAATACGATGCAAAAGAATGCAGAGCGAAGGTATCAGATTTAACGGTAGCGTGATTATTCGCGAAGGCTGAAAATTGGATGGCTCCATTCCGTTGTTAAGGTTCAAAAGGAAAACGTATTAAAATAAGAGAGGACACCGTTAGAGAGAGAGAGAGAGAGAGAGAGAGAGAGAGAAAGAGAATATAGCAAATCGATCTGAACGATTAAAGAGAATTCTTTTTTAAAATCTTCGTCGTTTATTTCTAATGAGTTTCTTTTTATCATTTTTACGATATTCTATAAAATTAAAAAGAAATATATATATATATATATACGCTTTTCGAACAAAAGATTGTAGATATCATTTGTGAAATATAAAAAATTTAACATGCTATTCTTCATAAAGTTTCTCGATTAACTACATATATAACGATCCATTGAACGAATAAAATTAAAAAAAAAAAAAAAAGATGAAAAATGTATCTTTTTAATTCGATACGTTTTTCCTTGTTTCTATAAATTGCGAAAATGTGTCAATTCTTTATACATCAAAAAAAAAAAAAAGAATCGAAAAATGAAAAAAGAAAAAAAAGATGTAGGATGGTCGTTTAACACGAGAAAAATACTATTTCGAATAAGAGAGGACATTGTTAGAGAGAAAAAAAGAAAGAGGAGAGAGAAAGAGAGAGGAAGAGAGAGGAAAAGAGATAAAGAGAGAGAGAAAGCGAGAGAATAGTACAAGCAAATCGATTTAAATGATGCAAGAGAATTCTTTTATAAATTCTTTATCATTTATTTCTAACGAATTTCTTTTTATCATTTTCTTCTATAAAATTAAAAAGAATATATATATATATATATATATAATATATATATAAAAAGAATATATACATAAAAAGTATATATATATATATATATATATATATATATATATATATATATATATATACATACATTAACATGCTTTTGTTCATAAAAAGTTTCTCAATTAATTATACACATAATGACCGGCCGGACGAATAAAATTAAAAAATGAAAAAGAAAATATAAGAAAAAAAAAATGAAGAATGTAACTTTTTTATTCGATGCCATACTTCTTTCATCGTTTCTATAAATTGTGAAAATATCAATTCTTTATAAAAAAAAAAATAAATAAATAAATGAGGGATGATTATTTAACACGAGACAAACGCAATTCCGAGCCGCTAAAATGCGTATAACTGACCCTCGCAAATCGTTAGAAAAGGTCGCGTTCACCCTCGTCGCATAACATCGAGAAAGGAAATGTTCGACCCTCTCGAATAATAAACGGATCGTTAACATTGATTAAAGCGCGTGATATTCGTGGGCCGATCCTTTCGATCGGCTTTTTTCCCTCTCGCCGCTACGATCTCATCATCCTTAGCTACGTGTTCTGAACGAATACCGAATGGTTTCTTCCGTTAAGAGGACCGAATGGTTTATGTCTTTTCCGTTCCATCGAGGTAATCAAGATGATCGTATCTCCTCGACTGTCGCAAGACCGAATGGTCTGCAATGAGATCGTATTATTCCCAGTTGCGTATAAATCTTGATTAACGAGAACCTCGTAATAGATATAGTAGTGGAGATCTATGATCAAATGTACGTATACATTTTATTTAAAGTTTGTAATTGAAATGAAAAAAAAAAATAAATAAATAAATAAATAGTAATAAAATAAATAAATAAATTTATTTATTTAGTAATTTCGTGAAAATTGTTTCATTTATTATTTTATTCGTTACTGAATTGATTATAATTTACGTTTATTTGTTAAAATTATAAATCTTTCTTTAAGGATCGATTATTTGACTAATCACAGTAAAAATAGGTATACATAAAATGTCGCTAGATTTGATATTAAACTTTTCTAATTTATCTCTAATTCTATATTAATCTAATATTTTTATTTCTTCATTTATAATTAGTTTCTCTTATATCACCTATAATTATTATCTCCACCTCTATTAATAAATTGTAATATATAAATAGTAAGATAATAGATGAATAGTAAAAATAATAGATGAATAGTAAAAATGATAGATGAATAGAATGAATAAAAATGAATTAAATAATAAAGTAACAACATGTGTACTATAAAATCGATAAGCTAAATAAATATAACATTAATAAATATATATAATATACATACATATATATATATATATGTATATTTATATAATTCATATTATATTTATATATATGTGTACAAAATGGGATATATCGAGATGAAATTCGGACTAACGAGTAATTGATATGATTTAATTAAAAGAAACCAAAATATACCGATAGATAAATAACGTAAAAAGCATTTCATAATCGAACGAATGATACACGCGTGTTTATTTTCGTCTACCATTTGCTATCGTATTTTCTCTTTTTATACTCTTCTTCATTTTACTATACGTTCTCTTACTCGTTCCTGGATCTATGTATATTATTTTATATATATATATATATATATATATATATATATAAAATTAATGAATTATATTATATATAGCAATTTCCTTAAAAAGCAACCAAAAAACAGATTCTTTTGTTCATAAACTCATAAAAAATTCGATAATATACAGCATGATAATGAAGTTCTGGAATAGATATTCCAGCTTGTAATAAGTTTGAAATTTCATTGGAAGGCAACTTGTCCTGTAAGACGAGGTTCCGTCGTCCTGTAAGCTTATCTTTTATGCAATTTTCCTTCGGAGCAAAGAATAACTCAACATGTAGGAAATCCTAGTCCGTTTTCAAAAGAGAGACAAGCAACTCTTCCACTTGCCTTTCATATTATAACCAAAGAAAAAGAATAAAAAACAGACATAGAAAGAGAAAAACAGAGAAAGAAAAAGAGAAAGAGAGAGAGAGAGAGAGAGAGAGAGAGAGAAAGAGAGAAGACTATGTTGGAAAGCAGCTTTTTTCACGGTGCACACGAGTGAGCGCACGTGTACTTACTTAAACTATACAAGGAAAAAAGAGAGAGAGAGAGAGAGAGAGAGAGAGAGGGAGAGTAAAAGAAAAGAGCTTTCGTTAGACATTATACTCGTCTAACGCGCGTAACCATGGCATATAATGGACGAAAACACGTAGCAGTTCTTCCTGCTCATGTGACCATGCGAAGTAACCCTTGTAACGACGAGCCGCATCGCATTTACGTCTTCTTTACTTTCTTCTTTCCTACCATCCTTTCCTTCAAGCGTAGAAAAGTATATGGTACGGGGAAGGTGGTGGGATGGATGGGACGGGTTGGTTCAAAAGGGGGATGGTTGGGAAGAAGAAGTTTGATGGTGACGATGATGGTGGTGGAAAAAAGAAACACGCTCGTGTAAATCCCATCGTGGACGCTCGTCATTATGCTCGCAATGCGAATAAAAAATAAGAGACACGTACTTTAGAATTATTTTAATGACGACCTCGTGTACTTACATACATATATACATTTTCTCTCTCTCTCTCTTTCTCTCTCTCTTTCTCTAACTTTATTTCTCTTTTTCTTTCTTTTGTTACATTTTATTTCTTTTTTCTCCTTCTCTCTCTCTCTCTCTCTCTCTCTCTCTCTCTCTCTCTCTCTCTCTCCTAGACTTCTCTCAATCTCTGGATATAAATTGAGAGTAAATTTTCGTATTGGACTAATGCTTCACTATATCCCTAGAATTTATCTCAAAAAAAAAAAGAATAAAGAACAGAAAAAGAATTAAAAAAAAAATTATATAAAGTACTCTTTAACGTTTACCATGATTCTCATAATATTATAATAATGTGTGCGTAGACTGACTTCATTTTTCATCGGGCGAAAAGGTTAATGGACGAAGAAATGAAAAGAACAGAAAAGCAAAAAAAAATATATTTTACCGTAACTCGCTCGGTAGCGACGAAACGACGACGACGACGACGACGACGACGACGACGAGGATGACGATGACGAACGTAAGTAGCCAAGTTTTTCTTTTCTTTTATTCATTTCTTTCTCTTTCTCACTCCGTCCCTTTCTCTTTCTCTTTTTCTTTCTCTCTTTTAACGCGTTCATTCGCGACAATTAATTACCGCGTGCGACGCGTACGTACTCACGCGATTTAAAGATCCATCGACGGTGTCGTGTACCCGCCCTCGTTAATGCGTATAATTAACGAATTGCGTACGTTAATTGGCCAACGTTATTTGTACGACCAAGTAAAAGTAAAAAAATAATTGTTAAAGATCGACTAATTAACTGTTCTTAATCTGTTCATTTATAAAAGAATTCTCATCTTTCTTACCTCATCTTTTCTTTTATTGTTTTTATATGTTTCTTCATCCATCCCTTCATCACTATTATGATGGTATCACCAACCTAGGCTCATTCGCGTGGCCGTGCGGTATATCACGTAAAAATGTCGTTAATACGATCGACCGCCGTCCATTGGGACCGTCCCGTTCCTTACTCTAGCGATTTCAAAGCTTCTCGAACAAATTGCACCGTAACACGCACTTCCCCGTTTGCGCGTTGAACACGCCTTCTCTATCTTTTTTTATCTTTCTATCTCTCTATTTATCTATCTATCTATCTATCTTTCTATCTCTCCCTCTCTTTTTCTCTTTCTTTCTCTCTCTCTCTCTCTCTCTCTCTTTCTCTCTCTCTCTCTCTTTATCTTTCATTGTCGTTCTATATATTTTCTATCTCACTTCACATGAAAGTGATAACGACGTGCTCACTATAAAACAAGGAGTAATTCCACGAAGGACGTCACAATCACGTCCAATCACGTTCATTGGTTTCTTTGATTTTTTGGTTTTTGTTTTTTCTTTTTTTTTTTGCTTCTTTTATATTATTTTATTTTATTTCTCTTTCTCTTTTTTATTTCATTTTATTTCTTTTTTTTTTCTTTTTCTTTTGAAAATCGTTTTTGTAATAAAGGAAAAAATTTTATCTCTTAGAACGATCACGATGATCATATGGAATAATTTCATTCGACAATAAGTTAAAATATTTTAATTATCTTCAATTATTCGAACAAAAGTGTTTTTCTCTATGAATTTGTTATAACGAACGGATAATTTAATTGGATAATTAATTACGATTCGTAATAACGAAGAATAGTTTTTCGTTTAATTAATGACGTCGTGATGTATATAGTTTAATTAATTAGAAGAGAAAGAAAGAAAAAAAAAAATAAATATATATCAAATCTTCACAAACAATTTCTACGTACATATGTATCTGTATAGAAAATGAATTTAATCGAATTACTATTCGGTGGAAAATCATTTCGGCACATAAACAAGTCTAATAATTTATACAAAACTCATTAACACTTTTGTTTGAATTACCACCTTTGAAAAAGGTGACTCAACGTATTCGTTTAAACAGATAAATACGAAATACCGATTTAATCGGGTCTATACTCGACCCGTTTTTCAAACTTTCGCTCGTTTTCATTCCTGCTGCTCGATAACTTGGATTCGATGGAGGACCATTTGCGGCTTTTAATCAAACGCTCAGTCCGTGTATCGGTTGTGCGATCGACAAATTGTATTAATGCTGATTGAAGTCGAACCATAGATAGATAGATAGATAGATAGATAAATAGATAGATAGATAGATAGATAGAAAGATAGATAGATAGATAGATAGACAGATAAATAGATAGAGAGACAGATAGATAGATAGATAGATAGATAGATTGATCGATCGATTGATCGTTGGCATGAAAATTCCTATAGTAATTAATGAGAGTATCCAATCGTTAAGCTTGATGAGTGAAATAAAAGGGCAAGGTGTTTTCGTTCGATTGACGATCTCAGAGATAACGTCGAAGTTCCTTTCTCTTTCTCTCTTTCTTTCTATCTTTCTGTCTCTTTTTCTTTCTTCTCGATGAAAGCCAGCAGCAATATCGTCTAATGGCTCGAGAGACAAATGCCGCAACGTTCTTGACGGCCTTCGGCGTTCCCGACGTTCCAAACCCTGAGGACACAGACGCCCCTTCTGAACGTCGTGATTTCATTCCGACGACTCATCTTCTCGATTAAGGGTACACTAACTTTTCAATCAACCGTTAACTTCGCGGTCATAGAAGCGTGCCTTCGCAAGATGATATTCTCGACTACGATGAGACAACGGAAGATCCCTTTTCAACTATCGTTCATAATCTTTTTTTATGGTACAACAACGATTTCTCTTTTTTCTTTTTTTCCTTTTTTTTCAAAAAAAAAAAAAAAAAAAAAAGAAAAAAAAGAAAAAAAAAGAAATGAGAATAAATACGCGTATCATTCAGTGCAAATATTCTTTCGTTAAATTTCATCTTTTTTTTTCTTTTTTTGAAATAAAAAAAGAAAAGAACGAACGAAGAATACGTATAACGCAAGAAAAAAGAAAAAAAAGCAAAAGAAAAAATACGTATCATGCCATGCGAATATTCTTTCATCAAAATTTCATTTTTCTTTTTTCGAAAACAAGAAAGAACAAAGGAAAAAGACGTATAACGCAATGCAAATAGATATTCGACGAGAATCATTGACAAATTTTTCGTTCATTTTTAAATAGCTTTTCTTCTCTTTAATATTCGATAAAAAAGAAAAAAAAAAAAAGAAAATAAGAAAGAAAGGAAAGAAAAGAAAAGAAAAGAAAGAAAAAAAAACGTGCATAATGCTACTTTACACACGCACATACGTGATATATATTAAATGTGAAATTTTACTTCTACTTTCTCATTCGAAGCGATCAGGGTTGGGAGGGTGGTGGGGTGATGGTATCCAGGGGGTAGGCGTGTAATTCGAAGCCGGCTTAATCCGGAGCTCGTGAGCAGCTTCGAGAAGAGACCATGGAAATGTTTTCCGAAAGAGAATATTCAATTTCAACCGATCGATCCTCCTCGTTAAATTGGTACCTCTATGCGAGTCGTAAATTCCGTTGAAAATTATTCGCTTCTGCTATACAATACGGAACGCGATTCTACGTTCTATACACACATACACACACACACACGTATGCATGCATACATATACATACATAGGACACATATATACATATATACATACACAATCATATATATATATATATATATATATATATATATATAAATATATACACATGTATAATTCATATATAGATACAAATAATACATAGATAGATATGCATAGTATCTTTATGATTTATATCATATGGATAAAACGTCGACCGAATGCATAAACATTCGAATGATGAGATATATTGCAATTAATTGGAGTGCGTAGCGTGCATACAAGGAAAATTATTATTTTCAATAAGCCGACGGAGAGCATAGCTCTCACTTGATGAAGTCCCAGTACCGTTTCTCCGAGGGAATAAAATACGAGCTTTTTTTACATTGAAACGGCAAATATCGAATAAGACAGATAGAGAGAAAAAAAGAAAGAGGAAGAGAGAGAGAGAGAGAGAGAGAGAGAGAGAGAGAGAGAAGCTTCGGAAAAACGCCTGTGGTTATTTAAAATTCCTATGAATGAGACACATACACCTATACACAGAACGTATTCTAACGAAATTCCTCAACGTGAAAATCTGATGAGAGCGCATGCTCGTCCAACCGCGATACATCGTGTCCGTAACCACATCACTTACAAACCACGTACGGAAGGCGATGAGAAAGTTTCGTCGATACCAATACACGTTCCAAAACTTGCCCCATGGATTCCAATATCGCCACCACCGAGCTTAATAATGAAATTACGAATATTAACCGACCTTCTCAAATTTCTTGGATGGCGAACGTAAAATTAATAAAAACTCATACCATCGTGATTGACGTTTTCCTTTCTCACTTTTTCTCTCTTTCTCCCTCTCTCTCTTTCTCTCTCTCTCTCTCTCTCTCTCTCTCTCTCTTCCTGTTTTTTTATTCCTTTTTCATTGAACACGATCTCTATTGAAATTAATATTAAAAAAAAAAGGAAAAGAAAAAAAGAAAAAATTGGAGACAGAAAGATCGTAAAATATATATTCTATGGGACTATTGAAATAAAGCGTAAAAACTTGAACGATAACTCAACGAGTCGGTTACGCTCGGAGAAAGGCCGATGATTGTTTCACTGTGGGGAGAAGAAAGAAAATGGCGAGGATAACATCGACGACGACGACGACGACGACGACTACGACGATTATTTCGCTTTCCCAGCAAATGGCACATAAACATAGCCACGGGGTACCATAAGGGTAAGGGCCATGGGGAAACTAACAGGTTAACCAACTGAACGAAAGTATGATTTATAAAAGTGAATGGTCGCCGCAGAAGAAAATCAGAGTTCTTAAATAAAAAGGAAATATGTATATCGTCTTGTTCATAACTATAATAAAACGTTGTTCTTCATAATAGTATCATTTATAATTATATTATACTACGTTATAAAAATCGTTAAAAATTCATCTATGCATATTTATTTGTTATTTGAACCGATCGAAATTATTCTTAAAATATATTTACGATTACGAAAGATAAAAAATTTACTATGATATAATCTACATTATTAAAAATTTTTCATAATAATCTTTATTTGTATAACGATCAAAATAATAATTATCATTTAAAAACAATCGCAAAATGATAATCGATGATAATAAACAAAGGGAAAAAAAATAAATAAATAAAGGAAGAAAAAAAGAACAGAAATCTAATTCTAAACGAAAAAATAATATATAATACAAAGGAGAATTCAATTAGTTAAGAATTAGTCCTCCGGATTACAAATGAGCGCTATCGAGAGAGACGACTCGTATGACCAAATCCTAAGTCGACACTAAACTGTTCAAGTTTACTAAGTCCCCATCGTATCTCGACTTTCCTCCTTTCTTTTCTCGTGAGATTTCTTTTTCACCGTCTGATGAGAAATAAAGTGGCCGTAAATTCTATGCCGACTAGCAAGTAGTAATAGTCCTAGTCTACCTCCTCCTCCTCCTTCCCTCCCTCTTTCTCTTTTTCTTCTTCTTCCTTCTTTCTATCTTCTTCTCCTTTTTTCTTCTCTTTCTACTAACCAAAACTCACTCCAGACGCGAACAGAAACCATAGGAGTATTTAGACTGTTTCCTGCTACTCCTTACGAGGAATATCCGAGGATCGCGTATCTTTCCGCCCCACGAATTTCGGGGTCGAAGAGAAATGACCGTGAAACGGCGAACGATGCCGTCCCAAGATCGTTAAGTACATTAGGAGACCGTTACTCGCAGAAACGAAAGCTTCTGTCCGGATACGCGACGTTATATTTCTCGGCAACGTTTCCAAATACTTTTCCTAAGTTACAAATAAAGCTTGAAAAAGTTAAAAAAAAAATTAAAGAAAAAAAAAAAAAAGAATATCCTGTCAAGAAATTATAACCCGCCTCCCTCCTCTTCGTCCCTCCCCTTCGTCACCCTCTAACCTGTATGTCACGGATCATAGAATGTAATGGACTACGAAGAAAAAGACGAAGATTAACGTACTCTTCTTGTTCACCTTAATAAACACCATAATAATATCCGACGACGTATTATTATTAATCTCGAGTTTCCTTGTTTTAATGGAACTCTGTAGAAAGAAATAATGTCGTAGTGAAACATGTAATGTAATAACTAAAAACGACAAACGATACATTTAACATGTGTTACTATTAATCACGAGTTTTCTGTTTCGTTTCGTTTCGTTTCGTTTCGTTTCATTTCGTTAGGACATTAATCTGAAAGAGAAAAAGTAATACTGTAAGAAATTATCATGCCTAACTGTAATTAGTCCTAAGTAGATAATTATATGGTAATTATGGCCAAGTGGAATAATTAATTTTTAACAAGAATTTTTCTTTGTCCAGTTTTCTTTTTCTTTTTCATTTCAACGAATAATATCTTGTCTTTTTTTAATAATAAAATTAAAAAAAAAAAAAAAAAATAAAAAAAATAAAAAAAAGAAGAAAAGAGAGAAAACAGAAAAGAAAATAATTTTTAACGATACGTTAAAGGAAAGAATAAAACAAAATAATCATTTTCATCTCGGTTTTAACAATTTACTGTTCTTCTTAATTACAGCACTCTTCATTTTCATCCCACTTTTCCCATTTTCATTCCCATTAGAAAGAGTCGCAGCCTAGAGGGCATATATCCATCTTATGACGCGATTGTATTACTCGGCCGAAACGAAACTAATGCGAGTACGTAACGTACGTAAGTACGTATGTATGTATGTATAAACATATATATACGTATACATATGTATGTACGCATGCATACACATATACTTATGTACGTATGTATGTACGTTAATATGTAAGTACGTAGATACGTATTAGGGAACCCTGAGTTTATACATTCTTTTTTTGTCCCCCACCTATCCCTCGCATAACTTCCGAGACGAACTGAATTCCGTGCGCTCGGAAAGCTTCCAGACTTAAAAATGGACCGACGAGAGAAATCTCTCGTAAATCGGGTGTAAATTCAAAATTTTCCCTCGGCGACGCAGACTCGTCCGTTCGAGCTCCTGGAATTTCATATAATTTCCCATCTTTCGTCCCAAACGTATTCGACATTACGATCGTATAAACGTGTTTTGAATTACATTTTGACATACATATTTGACATAATTCAATTTGATAATGAACTAATCTTTCGAAATTTCTACCTCTCTTTTCTCTTTTCCTTTTTTTTTCGTTCTTTTTCATTATCAATCATTTTCACATAACTATGAAAATAATAATAATAATAATAACTTAATTAACAATATGTGATTACAAGCGTATAATTATAAAATAATATAAGCGTATAATTCTAAAAAAAAAAGAAATATATATATATAAATACATACACGTACAGACATAAATTGTATTAACTTTGCTCCTGTTAAAAATGATTCATCCCTCTTTTTTGTCAGGCATCCCCTGATGACAATCGTCGAATCCGATTAATCAAATCAAAGAGTCGAAACGTAGGGCCCGGTTACGAAGCAATTAAAGCTTAGGATTAATTGCGACCGCACGCCGGGAAAAATAAGTCCATAAATTAACGGCGTCCGACATCGTCTCGTTCCTCTTCTCTTCGCTTTTCTCCACGGCACGAATCTGGATTCTATCCGACGTCTCGTCGGATCTTGCGTGGCAAGCCACTCTTCTCTCTCTCTCTCTCTCTCTCTCTCTTTCTCTTTCTCTTTTTTTCTTCTTTCTTTCTTTCTCTTTTGCAAGCCGACAATCTCTTTTCCCTTGCCACGGATAACTTATTGCTCTGACAACGCACTATGCATTTCCGAAGCGATTAAGTTGTTGCCCGTGTGCCTTTTTTACATCTCCTTCGTCTTTTCATCCCACCGTCACTCCCCCGCCACTGCCCCAACACTCCCTCTCATTCCTTTGAATCACCGTAACGCCGATGCCTGGAAAACTCCCTTAAAAGTCGAGACTTTCACAACGAAGCCCACCCTTTCCAACCTACCCATCCCATCATCCCATCTCTCTTCCTTCATCTACGTTTTTCCTCCTGACAACGAAGAATCGATTCGACTTACCTATTACTCACTCGTAATCTTGTCTCGTATAAATAGAAAGTACAAATAAAAGAGAAAAAGTGATAGAACGAAAAAAGAAGAAGAAAGAAAAATAATACAATGAAATAACAACAATAACTAGTAGATATCTGCAATAACGAAGAAAGTTTAATTACATTCTTGATTAAATACAGTAGGTACATTATTACGAGCTTTTCTTTTCTCTCTCTCTCTCTCTCTCTCTCATTTATTCTCAAAAAAATTTTGTTCTTTTTAAAACAGATATATCGATCGGGAAAAAATCGAAATGAAAATTGAAAAGAAGAAATGCAATCTTTTCGATGATCGCGTTTGACCAACCTCGTATTGTTGAAAGTGATAGGGAAGGTAGTAAAAGAGAGAGCGAGAGAGAGAGAGAGAGAGAGAGAGAGAAGGGGGGGGGGGCTAAAGTATATTTTCAAAGTTCTATTCCGCGTTCCGTAACGCAAAAAGTATCGAAGGGTGATGTTCCTTCTCTTCCTCTTTGCCATTTGAAAAACGCTGACTGCGGAATAACCGTGCGTTCGTTCGGTTGAGGGACTACGGCGTTTTTTTATGCGACACAAAGTAGCACTTTGCCAAATGACCCGAATCTTTTTAGGGTGTCAGAGTCGCAATCACAGCGCACCGTCGCAGTTTCCGTTGTCCTCGTCACGGAATCGTGTGAATAACGAGAAAGAGAGAGAGAGAGAGAGATCGAAAAATCGAGAGAGAACGCTTGGCAAAGTTCATTCGGTGTATGTACGACGACAGAACGAAAATGACGGTATTCATTTTCGTGGGACGATAATAAAAATCGTTCAAAGTACACTGCCGACTCTTCTTATTCCAAGAGAAAAGAGGACCATGGGAGTCCATAAAGGAAACTCGTTTCTGAATTCTCCTCAACATTTTGTCGGATATTTTACACACATACACATATGTGTATATATATATATATATATATATATATATATATATATATATATATATATATATATATAGTTTACTCTCTTGTATTTTTATTGCTTCGCAATTCTCATCCAATCGCATGTACTATCGAAACAACGTTGATATTTATGATCGATGTCGTTATATCGTATCAATGTTAAAATTAATTTTCAGATATTTTAAATCGATAAAATGAAGTGTAATGATTATAGAAATAACATTATTTCCATTAACTCCTCTAATATACGAATGTTAAATATGTATTTTTATTCAAACTCACTAGTCGATCATATTGAATTTTTATCAATTTAACAATAATTTTGGCTCGTCTGTTTTTAATTAAAAAAGAAACAAAATTAAATGAAATAATACATATGTATATAATTATACGTTATACGTTGATATTAATAAATTCGTAAAAAGAGACGGACATTAAATAAAACGATACTAAAACGTAGTACAGAAGAATTCAAAATGATTTAATTAGTGGTCACATTATTACGCGATAACCTCTGTGTGATAAATATATTGTGATAAATATATTGTGATAAATATATATGTTATAAATATATAAATATATCTTATATATCTCAAAACAAATATTTTCGAAGAATTTCCATAGGACGTACTAATACTTTGCAAGTACTTTAGAAAAGCTTAACGATGATCTTCTATGCGATTAAAATTCTATATAAAGGAATAAAATGTTGTAGTAAAATACGATGGAGATATACGTTAATAAATTCTTAAAAAGAAACAATACATAAAGGTTACGCTTACCTAATGTTCATTCCTCTACGATTTGGCTGCGACTGATCGTGAGACGATAAACAAAACGATGTTGAAACGTAGTACAGAAGAAATCAAAACAATCTAATTAGCGGTCACATTATTAAACGATAACCTCTGTATGGTAAACATATTCGTCTTAAATAAAAAAACAAATATTTTCTAAGAATTTCTATAGAACGAACTGATACCTTGTAAGTACTTTAGAAAAATTTAACGATGGTATTTTACAGAAAAGGTAGTTAATAAAAATACTATATAGAGGAATAAAATATTGGAGTAAAAAGATCAAAAAGAACGACCTCAATGATAACAGATTCACTTCTATCCGGAGTAAAGATGAGGGGAATGGCAGGTATGCAGCGATATATCCGGTTTATAAATATTAAACCGAGATCGTACGAGGTGGCAAGTAGGCATCATAACCTTAAGACGTAACGGGGAACAGGCATTGAAAAGGGATCATAAGGATTTGTGGATGGTACCCCTCGTAGAACGATATTACCCTCATCTTACGAAGCGAAATCTTACGGTAGATAGGTAGATGCGTACATCATCTCGTATTGAATTGATGTATACATAATATTATGATGCTATTATATATACATATACATGTATATACATATGTATTTAGTACATACGTATCTACATATGTATGTACATAAATATTACAATGTAGTTACTATTTAAAAATTATTGTATATCGTATGTATTTGTTTTACGTTATATTTACTGTCATATGTATCATATATACACACGTACGCACATGCATACACATATACACGTGTAGAAATATTTTTAATTGATCTGAGAAAATATTGTTGAATATAAATATATCTATATATTTTGTTTTCTTTTTTATTCTTGATAAAAATATAATAATATTTTATCTTAATATAGTAATTATTACTTTTCCTCGTAAATTTAGTATCTTTTGACATTAAATCATCTAAATCGTATGTTGCATAACTAAGTTATAAAAATACTTTTAACAAATTAATATACTCTTAGAAAAATATTATACGCGTTATAATAAATATTTTAATAGTTAAAGCATAAAATTTCTAATATTAATTTACGCGAAAATTTATTTATCATTAAATGCGAAATATGACAAAATATCTGAAAAGTGGGAGTATGATTTTGACAATTTCATCCTTATACGTGTACATGAACGTATAAAACGAAATGTGGAAAATAAACGTGTGAGTTCATTGAGTGAAGGGTGTCAATTGATTATTACTTTTTTTTTCTTTCTTTCAACGTTCGAGAAAAAAGGGGTGTCTTGCGTTCAACTTTATTATTATCTCGAGAAAATTTCTCACGTCGAATTATCGAATTAGTTTTGAAATATACCATTATTGTCGTCCTCGAAAATCATAGTTACGTAATGAATATTAATCTCAAAAAGCGCTTTAATCATGCGCGATTAAAGTGCAATGCCAATAATTTCTCAACGCAAATTATAAGCAAAATTTGAAAGCATTGTTGCATGGCATAAACAATTTTCCACTTGACGATAAATCGAAACTATTAATGCGATGAAATTTTCGTTTTTTTTTCCTCAAATAGATCGATCGATTTGAGTTTTCTGCCAATGAACAGTTTTGGGGATTTTAAACAACGTAAAAGAAAATAGAAAAAAAAGAAAAGAAAAAAGAACAAAAAAAAAGAACAAAGAGGGGAAGCCTCGATCCAAACGATTTTATTTGACGAGAGTGAAAAAAGAAAAAAAGTTCTTCCACCCTGTACGAGTTGTACACGACTTCTGGTTATTAATTACACCAAAAATCCGATATCAAACTTACCCCTCAGCTCTCGCGAAAATAATCGACCCGATGGGGTTGGTGGTGCACGTGCCGAGCCATTCGGTAACTTCATTTCGTAATATCGGTAATTATCGAAGGAAACGGTGTAGTAAAACTGCTTTTGATTTTGATCGAGTGTACCGAGCTTGCTTATATCTTTGCTCCAAATTTTTACCCTCTTTTTTAATCGTTTAAGGACGTTACACAGCATACATACATACATACATATATACATGCATACATGTATACATACATACGTATATATATACATATATACATATATACATATATACGTATATACAGTGAAATAAATATTCGCATTATTTTTACAAATTAATAATATAAAGTATAATCACAAGTACCGTAAAAGAGTAAACGGAAATTACTTTCGAATAGTTTATCGTTCTGGCGATTAACCGTTAACGAGTCTAAAGAAGAATAACGAAATGAAAACGAAAGGGATAGAAAGGTAAAACAAAACGAAACAAAAAGAAAAAGAAGAAAAAAATAAACAAAAGAAAAGAAAAGGAAAAGGAAAGAAACGAAAAGAAAGAAAAGAAACGAAAAGAAAGGAAAGAAAAAGCATAACGAATAAAAGAGGCGGGGAGGGAGGGAATAGGGTGGGGGGACAGGGGTAAGAATTACGAAGGCAACGAACAGGCGGCAAAAAGGATAAGAATTCTTCGCCCAATTTACCATAAACTTCGAGGTTTATGGAAGGAAAGTAGCCGGATATTACCCGAATAAGAAGGAATGTTGGGATGGGTGGGTGGTAGTGGTATAAGAGAATATTAAGAACAAAGAAATAAAGAGAGCAAGAAAGATGTGAAAGTGAAAAGAAAAAAGACAGAGAGAGAGAGAGAGAGAAGAGAGGAGAGAGAGAGGGGGAGAGATAGAGAGAAACATAACCGAAACTACGAACAAGAAAGAGAAAGAAAAAGAAAAAAACAAAAAGAAAAGAAGAGCGAAGAGAAAAGAGGAAGGGAGAGAGGGAGAGTGGATTGGGGTGTTATAAGCGTGGAATTAAAACGTTACCCCCGTCCTATACTTTCTTTTAGTTGTGAAGAAAAAGGATGAAGAGAGCTCGTGGAAAAACCCCCCGCAGAGAATTTATGAATGCTTTATTTAATTTGGAATTCGGATTCTGCGTTTCCTGCCAGCCAACGACGATTATTTCTTATGATTGTCTCTCTCTCTCTCTCTCTCTCTCTCAATCCCTTTTATTCTCTTTGTCTCTCTCTCTCTCTCTCTCTCTCTCTCTTTCTTTTTTCCTTTTCTTTTTCTTTCTCTTTCTAACTTTTTCGTGAGCGTAGGAAGACGAAGCTGACGAGGAATTAACGTCGACCGTTCTACTCGAAGGTGTAACTCGTCCGAGTGAAATGCGATAATTAAAAAAATGCGCCCTTTGTCTTCGTACCTTACCCGCGTCGTTGTAATGAAACGCGAGCGCGTTAAAAATTCAATTAGAACGGCGCGAGTGGAGATTGGGAGACTCGAAAATCGGAAACGACTATTGTTCGAAGGACCATCCCTAACAAGTGGAAATGATATCGAAATGAGCCCTTCGCCAATGAGATGGAAGGGCAACCTTTTCCACTATAAAAAATCATAGTGAAATTTTTAAACAAATTTCATCTATATATTTGCGTACTTGTTATTTCATTAATTACAAGTTAATACATCATTCATACCGTTCATTTACATAGACCTATCTCATTCATTTAACCACGATCATTTTATCGTTATCACTCGATCATTAAATACCTCGAATCTCAATCTTCGTGTTTCGACTTTGAAACGATTTTGTATTCACGAGAATGTGTACGAAAAAAAAAAAAACAAAAAATAAATATAAAAATAAATAAAAAAAGGACTTACGATCGATATTCTTAGTATTTTATACATGTATTGCGTGAAAAAGCTTACTGTAAAACATATAACCATGTCGTGGTTAATTTGAAAAAGAAAGAGAGAAAAAAATAGAAAAATAGCTCATGGACTGTTGTTAAGAAACGAAATCCTTCTGCGTTGTACTGTTCAACAATAAGTTATTAGAATAATCATTATTCCACTGGTAGACTCAATTATTTTAAAGCTACTTTTGTGGTGCGCTAATGAAGCACATAAAGCCGAAGTATCAAGGTATTCTTTTTCTTTCGAAGACCGCCCTTCAGAACCGTGATATACTTCAATTTCACTGGCAGAGAATCTCTCTCTTTCTCTCTCTCTCTCTCTTTCTACTTCGTCTCGAGACATTGTCCTTTTTATAGGTATACCGATTAAAATTGTAGTTTTCGATCAATATCATTCCCTGCAAGCAGAGAAGATATTTCGAAGATGTCGCTAACATCAACTGTCTCTCTTTCTCTCTCTCTCTCTCTCTCTCTCTCTCTCTCTCTCGACTTTAATATCCGCTGTTCGATTTAAAAAAAAAAAAAGAATTCCGCGTAATGATATGAGAAAATTTCAATATAAAAAAAAGTAAATCATCATGTTGGAAACTTTATAGAGAAAAATAAAAGGATAAAGAAAGAAAAAAGAAAGAAAGAAAGAAAAAAGAAAAGGAATCAACGAAAAATCGATAGATCATTGATCCTTAATATCTAGGTAGTTTTGAAAAATCGATGTCGCGAAACATTGAAATACAAATGAAAAAAATTAAAGAAAATAAAAAGCAAAAGAAAAAGAGAAAGAAAAAAATATCGACGAAAGAATAAGTTAAAGGGCAAGAAATTATTCGAGAAACTCGTAACGGTAAAAGTGTTGGTGTAACCTACTCGATGATACTACTTAAGGAGTCACGGTCTACAAGGGCAATAGCTCGATCCCTGGTGACTCGGCAAGTTCCGATGACTCGGAAGAAACCAGTTTCTTCCGCACCATCGACGCCAGCCCGGCGTTCCCGTTTATTCGGTGGCGTGAAAGGAAAGAAAGGGAAGGGAATGGAAGGAAAGGGAATGGAAGAGAAGGAAGGAAAGGAAGCCTTCCTCTTCGATGGCAAAGGTGCTCGTACGAAAAATTCGTTTCAAAATGAACCTTCGACTATCTTGGACCGTTTCTTGAGAACATAATGAGTAAGATAGAGAAAGACAGAGAAAGATGGAAAAAGATAGAAAAAGAGAATTTTTTTTCTGACAAAAAGACAAAAGAAAAACTTTATTGTTAATCATAGCCATTATTGTAGTAAGAAATGAGATATTTCTTCATTTTGTTCTACGTTATCGTCGCAAATAAACGTTATCGTTTGTTTCGTTATTTTCACGTCTTTAAAAGTTAATACCTATATTATATTTCGTATCTCCCTAGACGATTTATCGTCGTCTCGATAAAGATGGCAGTAGTAAATTAAACATTACGTAATACTCGGTATTATCTTCTCAGCCCGTGGCCAGAATGAAAATAAAAGAGGGCCACTCTAGACATTTTCTACGGACGAATGGGTGAGTAATGTGCGAAAGGGAAGGTATGAGCAACGTCGTTGTTTGCTAGTAAAAGTGAGAAAGAGAGAGAGATAGACAGATAGAGATAGAAGGGGTGGTACAAATCGTCCGTAAAATCCAAGATTTAACCCCATCCCTAGTTCGAGGCGACGAAATGAAGCCCTTCTATCCGTTGATATGATAAACACCCGAAATGACAGTGCCATCCTCCTACTATCATCCTCCAATGGCATCCCTCTTCCCGTTTGGGATCACCTTCGTTCTTCTGACTCCCCGACTCTCTCTCTCTCTCTCTCTTTTCGAGTTAATCACGTCAGACAGGCAGACCCTCTGATTAAAACGTTCCTCCGTCCCTTCTACTTCTTCTTCATTATTATTATTATTACTACTACTACTACTACTACCAATACTACTACTACTATTACTACTACTACTACTATTATTATTATTATTATTATTATTATTACTATTATTATTATTATTATTATTATTATTATTATTATTATTATTTTTATTATTATTATTATTATTATTATTATTATTATTATTATTATTATTATTATTATTATTATTATCATTATTATTATTATTATTATTATTATTATTAGAGAGGAAGAATACAGGGGTGTTAAGAGCAGTTAGAATGATTTAACTGCATATACGTAGATATCTACGTTGTTCTATTATATCTATATCTATATTAATATTTTTATCTATATATAGATATATGAATATATATATATATATATATATATATATATATATATATATATATATATATAATTCTATTTACGTCTCATAATGTTACGGATATTATGATCGTCGTTAATACTTGAGATTATTAAATGCTTAATGAGGCCAGAAATGAATCGAATTTCAACTTCCTTCTTCCTTGATTAACTTTGGCCTACTTCTTCCTTCTTCCTTCCTTCCTTCCTTCCTTCCATCCATCTTTCTTTTTCTTTCTTGTTTTCTGTCTATTCTTCCTTTTCTTTTCTTTTTATATTTCTCTCGAAGGAGCGATGATATCTCGTCACACTTGTTGTTGGCTGACTGACATTGAAGGATCGTCTAAAAGACGCAAATGTAGTCGAGCGCACGGGCAATCTTACTTTAGCGAGATAGCTAATACCATTCGTAGTCTATCTTCTAACGGTAACACATTTTTATTTACTCGTACGACGTATCATCGTTTAACGAAAGATAAATAATCCTCTTGGACGTGCATATATTAATTTTGATTGAATTAGATATTCGTTGATACGAGACCGTGGTTAATCCATCGTGATCGTGGTTAATAGAAACATTTTTATTGTTAGAGAAAATCTATATTATATGATACGATATGTAAAAATCTTAATTGGAAAGAATAAAATGTCCTCATTAAAAATTTTATCTTCCTTTATTATTAATTGTTTTATTATTTCTTATTTCTGTAATTCTAAGATAACGTAATGCCTATAGAAAAGGTACGTGGTTCGTTCAATGGACCTATATATCGATCTCTTTTTCTCCCTTTTTCTCTCTCTCTCTCTCTCTCTCTCTCTCTCTCTCTATTTCTGTCTCCTTTCTTTCTTTTTCTTTCTCTTTCTCTCTTCTTCTTCTTCTTCTTCTTCTTCTTCATCGAACGGACGATCTGGTTACACCGGGTAATCTATCCTTCGAACGGCCGGTCATGCTAATAAAGCCGGCAGGTATAATGTGGAACGATCGTAAATCTCGTCGGTTCAAGGTACAACCTCGGTCGCACAAGTGCAACGCGTCGGTAGCGTAACGAGGACGTGTAAGTTTCAAGACGCGTATTGGACGTCTAAGGAAACCCGTTACACCGGATACTTCACCTCGAGAAACTATCCGTAAGATCATCTCCGTTGTTTCGATCTTTAAACATATCTACTTATGTCAATGATGTTATTTAAAATAATTAACAAAATTCTTTTTCATTATCTTGTCCGATACTTTCTATGTATCGTTAATTCATTTTCGAAAAGATTTTATTTTATCATATACCATTTCATTTTTCTTTACACTTGTCTTTTTCTATTTGTTAATAATATATCTGTTTATTTTCTATATATCTTAATTTTTTTATATTATTTTTTTATAGATTTTAGTCCGTTAGTTTTTTTCTTTCATTTTTCTTCTTTTTTCTATCTAGATTTTTTAATATTTCTATTGTTTTCTATCGGTCTATCAGTCCATCCGTCCTTTTTCCCCTATATATTTTAATTTTTCTATTATTTTCTATCGATTTTATACTCTTCCTCCCGCACCACACCTTATCTCCCCACCGTTTTTCCTTTATTTTCATTAATATTTCTGTCACTTTCCATCGGCTTTAGTTTGTCTTTCTTATTTCCATTTATTTTAATCTTTCTGTTCTTATCCTATCTTGTTTTTTCATATCTGTTTGTCTCCGTCAGTTCGTCTGTCTCGATCACACATTCACTTTATATTCACTTTTAACATTACGAAATGGTTGGTTGGTAGGTTCCTATCTACTTACCTACCTGCCTACCTGTCCGATGATTGCTGCCTTGCACGGGTTAATAGCATTCGCGAACATAACGAAGGGTTATGTGGATCGTGAGTTTGTTATTGGCTTGCTTAATGATCCGTCCAGCACATTCTACCTGTCCGAGTCCGGATACGTGCTACTGCATCCTCGCGAATAGTGACTATAAAACCAGAGAGAGAGAGAGAGAGAGAGAGAGAGAGAGGGATGAGAGAACGCTCCAGGGACGAAACGAAAAATGCGTGATACGAATTTCCCCTGTAAAAAATGAAATATGTAGACGTGTTATAATAGTATGCCAATAACGTGACACATGGCACACGTATTTAATGATTCCAATAACATCAACGAAACAAAATTCAAAATCGTGAAGTACGAAAATTTCGTGTACGATACATACGGAACCAAAATTTTAAAATCGTCGATGGATTTTTCAATTGGATCGAATCGAAAAAAAATAAAAAATAAAAAATAAAAAAATAGTATGAATCATATTTATTTCATTCCTTTTTCCTTTTTTTTTTTGTGCACTAAAATTATCTCCAAAATTATTCATGAAAAAAGAAAAAAAGGGAAAAGAGAAAAGTATTTTTTAATTATGCAATAACGATCGAGAGAAAAGAACGTGTCTCATGATCGAACTCTAAGATTCGACATTTTGATTCCAACGACGGAAAAAGATAAATTAGAAAGATAAGATAGTCTCTAACGAATCTCAAAATGGAGTCGTATCATTAGACAAAGAAAAAGAAAAAAAAATACATAGAGAAAAAGAGAAAGAGAAAGAGAGAGAGAGAGAGAGAGAGAGAGAGAGAGAGAGAGAGAGACGAAGAAGGGACCTACTTACGTTTCTAATGAGTCTCGTTCTCGCGCTCTTACGATTATAATAAAGGCACGAGCGATATTACATTGATTCGGTTCGTTACATCTAATTGACATGGTCAATGTAGTCTTTACTGTACGCATTTTTACAAATCAATAGAAAGAGAGAGAGAGAGAGAGAGAGAGAGAAAGAGAAAGTTTGCGACGAACAACAAACGTATATTATCTGTGTATATAGTTATATATACCTAAACATCTAGCTACACAACATACGAACGATACGAACGAAAGTAGATGGTGGATAACAAGGAAACTAACTAACGAACGAACGAAAGTACATTAGGCGTTTCACTTACTTACATTAATCGAGATGACTATGCTTCATTAACATAACTTTCATATGTCAATACTGAACTCCATAAGTAAAATTCGTTGGGCAATCGAAACTGTATCGTGCAATGTATAATGGTGTGGGAGTTAATAGTAATAAATCGTGCTAAGAGAGAAAGAAAGAAATGAAGAAGAAGAAGAAGAAGAAAAGAGATGCTATAGTATATATCAGAAGTATATATATACATATGTGTGTGTGTGTGTGTGTGTGTGTGTGTGTGTGTGTGTATCTATATATCATTATTCGTTCTCGTCTAACGCACCGTATAATCATGGCATTTATATTCACTCACCATTGATATTAACCGAGGATTGATCCACGCCTGCTGCATGTTATCGTCGAGATACCGCTTTGCTATTCGTGCGATGTTTTCATGGGACTCCTTTTTTTGTGCTTGTGCTGCTTGTACTAAAACAGGCGGGCCTACGTCGACGTTCGCATTGTTTCTAAAACAGAAAATGCGTTACGTGTGAAGCAACATATCCTGAACATATTACAAGTATATATATATATATATATATATATATATATATATATATATTTATATATATATATATATACATATTATATATATATGTGTATGATATGATATATGTATATACGTTTAAAGATTTCCAAAGGTAGGCGTGATGCATCGAAGAATCGTGATTACTCGTTATGCTGCATAAATCGATTTGTGAAATTGCTCGAGGAGAGAAAAGACTTACGTGCGAACGTTCGAAAAAGGAAAATCTTACTTACGTATACCTATAGATATAATACATGTTGTACATAGATATATGAGAATGCATGGAAGAGAGAGAGCATGAATTCTCAACATGGATCGCTTTTAAACATCCTTTTCGAATTACTTCGCCATAAAGAGAATTTAATTGCGTCAGCTGACGTCCTCCTTTCTGTAATAAATAATGATCATCGGCTTACTTTGTAGTCGGCGATACGGTCGTGTATGACGATTGGGAGAATCCTTTTCGAGAAGTAATATCTTTCAATGTGATTGAAATAAAAAAAAAAAAGAAATAAATAAATAAATAAATAAAAATAAAAATACAGAAAGAAAGAAAGAAAAAAATCGTCTCTTAAAAAATAATATCGATGACGGTGAAATTCGTAAGATTATTTTAAAATGATTCCTCCAAGTAAAATCATTTATTGGATCAGTATTTTTAAATATATTTAATCTGTATTTATAATAACATATCAGTACGTAATACAAGTTATTGATATTAAATCGATTAATACAAAAATTGTCAGTTATTTTAATGGAAAATATTTGCAAATATAACAAATTTTTCAATATTTTAAAATCGATTATCAGTATTTATAATAATTCGAGAGAAACAAGCAACAATTATTTATACCGATCATTTATATTAGTATTGATATTTTATTATAAATATCATAAATATTTACCGATATATTTATATATATATTTTATATATATATATATACAATTATATTTTATGAAATATTTAATATTGATGAATAAAAATATTGATTGAATAAATATAGAAGTGATTATTTATTTTCTATATAAAATTTTTAAGACGATTGGACCTTCGATCTATAATCCGGCTTGGATCTCGATAAGATCATCCTTTCCTCGAGCGAAATTTCTCTTTCTCTCTCTCTCTCTCTCTCTCTCTCTCTCTCTCTCTCTCTCTCTCTATTGCTAACTCAAAGATGAATTATTAACAGGAAAAGGACGTCTGCGCATGTGAAGCAGTAGAATCATTATGGAACAAGAGAACACGAAATTAACGATCCCCTGTACATCGACTCATGCGTCAAACTGAATCCATTGTGTAACGGCAATACTATCAGCATCGTCAGTCAACGAACATCATCATCGTTGGTCCAGTCATCTACGTCGCCTGACCGCGCAGAACCAGAAGAGAATCATTACGAATAGAACGATCACGGTATCCTATATCTCGATTGGATAGCCACGAAAGGGAGTACAAAAGGTAAATTGGTACGCACAATATGTTCGTATAATTGAAACAATTTCGTAAAGCTTATTACGTTCTATTTACATAATTCTAAGAAGTTCAATATATTTTATATTTTTACGAATGTATCCATTAATGTTCATTATTTGCGAATTACGAATAATGTTTAATATAATTATGAATAAGGATAGAAATGAATAAAGAAAAAAATGTATTAATTAATCGATAAACATAATGAAATATCTATAAGTATTATTTCGAAGGTATAATATATTAAAAAATAAAAGATATTAATAAATAAGCAAGATAATATAATAAATAAAACAAGCTGTAGATTGAAGACATTGAAGATACTTCAAGCGTATTAAAAACACGAGGGGATTGAGAAATATTTTTCGTCCGTATACTTTATCTTTTTTTTTTTTTCTTTTTTTTAAGAGAACACATTGAAAAAAAAAATAATAAATAAAATGATTAAATATATTAAATTCAATTGATTTTAATTGGATACGTTTAAATCTATTTTTCATAGATAAACACGAAAATTGAATAATAAAACAAGATAGAAAAAGTTTAAGAAAAATAATAATCACAGAATGAAAATAATTTAATTTTGCTATGTGTAACTTTCTGTAATCTATTTGCGAACAACCAGAGACAGCCCGATCGTAATCCGTACTTACTACAATATCGTGTAAGAGAGAGGTAAGTGAATTACGAGTTTAACCTAACTCCGTTGTCCCGTACACGCCGCGTCGCGTCCCGCGGAACAGCTGTTGGTTTAGGCCTCCTTAGTTAAATTATGGCCAGGGACCTTCGAAACCGGCGATATAATTGGCTGTCTACGTATTGATGCCTTTCGAACAAGTTTCATTCATTGAACTTGTTTTATAATTTGACGAACATTCGATATATCGAAATAATGTTAAAATCGGTTATTACATGGTAAAGATATGTCTAAAGATATTTTTAGGAATATTAAAAAAAAAAAAAAAAAAAAAAAAAAAAAATAATCAATTTGATTTTAATTAAAGAACACAAAAACCATATTTTCGAATTTTCTGTTCGAATAAAAATTTCATTCGTAAAGCAATGGAAACAAGCTTACCAATAATTCAATATACTGCCTATAATTCGTCGAATTTTTTATACACGTGAATCCTTGTGAAATCATTATTATACATTGTAAAAAAATTAAATAGAATATTTAAAAGAAAAATTACAAAAAACAAAAATTTCAATTTGATTTCAATGAAAGAACAAGAGATTATTTTTTCTCATATATGTTAATAGAATAAAACTTCGTTCATAAAACAATAAACAAGATGTTGTACAATGTACATAATAATTCGTTGAGTTTATTATAACTCTTCGAACTTTCGATATATGCGAATATATATAAAATCTTTATTACATGATAAATATATCAAATAGAATACTGAAAAACAAATTACAAGAAACAAAAATTCAATTTGTTTTTAATGGAAGAATACGAGATTATCTTTTCTCATATATGCTGATGGGAATAGACTTCGTTCATAAAGCAATAAACAAGGTGCGAATAATTCGTTGAGTTTATTACAATTCGTCGAACTTTCGATATACGTGAATACTTGTAAAATCATTATTACATGGTAAATATATCAAATAGAATACTTTAAAAAAATTATACGAAACAAAAATTCAATTTGAATTTAATGGAAGAACACGAGATTATCCTTTCTCATATATGTTGATGGGAATAGATTTTGTTCATGAAGTAATAATCAAATTACATTGCTCGCTATGATTACCAACGTACATAGATACATACATACATACATACATATATATAATACATACATTTATATATATATATATATAAATATATATATATATATTCATATAGTATCAGTCAGTGCATTGAACTTAGAGATTCTCCCTATATTCATAGTGATCGAAGGGAAAGAGAGAAATGCAATGGAACAGGACTATTTGAATTCACGTCGTAATACATCGCAACCATCTATTCTTTACCTCTCTGAATATAACAGGTTCTCCTTTCGATACAATATGACCTTTATCGTAGGAGACTGCATTCAAGAAGCCCTCTCTCTCCCTCTCTCTCTCTCTCTCTCTCTCTCTCTTTCTCTTTGAACTGGAATTATTTATGATAGCCGAGTAGTTCGCGTGAAACGGAAACTTCCTCTCGAGATTTCAAAAACCATGAAAACACATATATTGAAAACTTTACAGAAATTTTATATTTTATTTCATTTCTTTTTTTGATATCCATCGAATTATAAATATAATCGTTGAGAGGGGGGGGAGTGTGTGGGGATAATAATCAAAATAAATTTCTCTGTATATTTTTTTCTATAAAAGTGAGAAAAAGAGATAAAGAAAAAAATGAAAAAAAAAAAAAAAAGATTATCTGTATATCTCAAAGATAATAATAATCTATATATGTGTATTTCCGTTTCGAAATGGTCAAGCATGTTAATACATTACAATCGTTACATTTTCTTTTCTTTTTCTTTTTCTTTTTCTTTTTTTTTTTTTCTTTTTTTCTTTCTCTTCACATTTTACATTCTTTTGAACGAACAAATATCAACTGACTCGTATATGCTGGAGTATGTAATAACGTCGGTCGTAGCAAACCAGGAGATGAGTGTCAGTGAACATGGAATGTATCGTGCTTTTACCAAGTACACTTCGTGTGGCTTACCAAGATATAGTGTGGGTGGTAATAATACTGGAAGAAAGAGTAGTCATCTACAAGCTGAGTGGACAGGCACACCGTAAGTGTAAATAAAAAAGAAGGAAGAATAAGAAAGAAAAGTGGTTGGACGAAAAGGGAAGAAAGAAAGATAAAGAAAAGATGAAGGGTGAAAAGAGGAGAGAGAGAGAAAGAAAGAAATATGAAGAGAAAGAGAGAGAATGAAAGATGAAGAAGAAAGGGAGAAAGAGAAAGAAGAATGAAGAAGAAGACAGAAAGAGAAAGAAGGATGAAGAAGAAGAGAGAAAGAGAAAAGAGGATGAAGAAGAAGAGAGAGAGAGAGAGAGAGAGAGAGAGAGAGAGAGTACCAAACAGTCAAGATTGAGGAACATGATTCAAAGATAATCTTCATAGCAACGAGAATACATACTCTCTCTTCTTTTGCTTTTCCTCTCTTAAGATTTACAGAACTTGGAAAGTTGGATAAATCGACCAAGGAAATCCAACTATCTGAATAAATTCCGAATCATGTTAGATCTCGAAATCGTTTTTTTATATTCAACGATATAAAACATAATACTCCGACAAGATTCTCGTATTTCTGTCATTTAAATAACATTCAATTAAAACAAGTAGAATTATTCGTTTTCTTTAATAGAATAGTTTTAGATAATTTTTTTTTTTTTCATTTTGTTAACAATTTATATCGATGAAATTAATGAGTATTTTTGGAGAAAAAATTATTACAATTCGTTTAGAAACAATTGATTTAAAAATTTTCTTCGTAATTTCCATAATGAAATATATTCTGATTTTGTAAAATATCTTTACATCCATGAAGTTTTCATCATTTCTTAAGAAAAATTTCATCTAATTAGTTTAAGAAGAATTAATTTATAAAAAATTTTTCTTTTCTTTTTTGATCGAAAAATTTGCATAACGTCCGTACAGAAAAATTTCCCTAATTTTCTGCAGAAATTTTTACATCGATATAATTACTAACATTAAAAAAAAAAAAAAAGAAATTCTTTTAATTTGTTCGAAAATAATTAGTTAAATAATAAAGAAATAAAATTATTCTTTTTCTGATAGAAAAAAATTTACATAATTCTCACAAAGAAATATTTCCTAATTTTTTGCAAATCTACAAATCTTTGCGATAAAACTGCCAGTCTTCTTATTTTTCTTTTTCTTTATTCTTTAGAAAATAAAAAAGAAAAAAGGAAAAAGAAAAATTATTCCTATTCGTATCCGAAACAATTTATTTACGATAACATAAGAAAATTTTTCTATCAAAATTATCTTTTACGATTCTCGTTTGAACGAACGAAACAAAAAAAAAAAAGAGAAAAAAAAGAAAAATAAATAAATAAAAAGAAAATAAAAAGGAAGTATCGCCTTAGTTCTCAAGAGAGCAATGAAGAAGTCGTAAGTAGTAGTACCAACGAAAATTTCGTCCTGCCTACAATTCATCCTGTCGTATGCCATAGCAGAAAAGGGCCAGAAGCTATATTCGAGATTCTCGCAGCCGAACTTTACGACCTCCCAAACGATAAACTCGATAATTTAACGGGCACTCTCTCCTTCACCACTACCTGTCCTCGCACTGTCGTTAAGGAGGCAGGAGCCTACCAATAACGCCGCAGGTAGATATCATATCGTTCATCTATCGTACGGTGGCCAGACTCCTATGCCCGTAAAACTTGATTGTACTTTAAGCGATTTTTCATTAGGGGTGTAGAAAGGATATCGATTACGGGTTCTTAGTCTTCAACATACCATGATGACTTATTTCGTTAGTTTAAAGAGAACGGAATTTTTAATACTTAGTTTTATTTCAATTGTACAAATTGTATGACATTTTTTTTTATAATTCGATATATCATTTAGAATTTATTAAGTATTTTATTTTCGTCTCATTTATTAGAATAATTTAATTATTTATTTTTTATTATTATAATTAATTTAATCATTAGAAATATAATAATATTTATTAATAATAATTAGATATTCTCATTCTTATAAAATTCAAATTGAAAACTTTTAAAATAATTACTCATACATTAAATTCTTATTAGTATAAAATTCAAATTAAAAATCAATAAAATAGAAAAATTATTCTCGTCATTCTTTTCATCTTTTTTTAAGGATAATTCAATAAACTTGTGATAATATTTAATGTTCATTTTCTTTTTTTTTATCAAATTCTTATTTTGATAGAATAATTATTGGTAATAGATATAAATTCTCATTCTTATAAAATTCAAATTGAGAACTTTTAAAATAAAAAATATTTCTCGTCGTTCTTTTCATTTTTTTTTTCCTTTCTTTTAGTCCAATTATATACACTCGTGATAATATTTAATGTCCAATTTTTTTTTTATCAAATTTTCTTGGTAGAATAAAAATTTGGAAAATTAAAATCATCACCGTCTCCTCTTTTTAAAATAACCAAATATATTTCGTACTGATGTAAAAGAATAGAAAATTCTCGTTATCGAAAAATAGAGATTTGTCTCTCTAAAATATAAGCTTCTTATCTATTTAATAGAAAAACCATATTGCCAGACTTATATAATACATAAATGAACAACAAGATTCTCTCGGCGATAAGTAGGAAAAAAAGAAAGGAAAAAAGAAAAAAGGAAGAAAAAAGAAAAGAAAGAAAAAACAAGAGAGAAGAAAAACAATTCTAAAAGAAGAAAAAGAAAAAGAGGATAAAGGTTTCTTCCTTCCTTTTGCAAGAATCTTGTGTTTCGCTCGAGCGAACGTTTTCATGAGCTATAAAGCCGCTCGTCGTGTGAAAGCGTAAAGCCAGCTATTTAGTGGGAGTAAAATCGATCGGCAATCTCTCGATATATCCCTTCTCTTTCCCTTCGAAGTGTTTTAGGTGTCCGTTTAAGCGCTCGTTTTCTCTGGCAAAAGCCAACGAAGATTATCGCTCGTAAGGTGTAAGATCTACGGTCGGTAATCTAAAGGATGACACACGTTAGTAGAAGAAGCTGAGCAAATTTTCGACTAAAGAAACAAAGCTCGTGTTTTTATATAACTTGTCTCTTTTACATGCGAACGAAAATGGCGAACAAACGAATGAAAAAAAAAAAAAAAAAAAAACAAAAAAAAAGAAGAAGAAAAAAAATAATAAAAAATAATTCACAAACGAACGAACGTAAATGAAAGATTATTTGTTAACAACAAAATTATATTGTTGCAATAAAGCAGTAACAAGAAACTTAAGAATATATATACACATATATATTCGATCGAGAAAGCCGTTCGACCACACGCAACGATCGATTAAAATGGGGGGGGGGGGGGGGGGGGCGGGGAGAAAAAAGGAAAAAAAAGGAAAAAAGAAAAATTAGAGAACAAAAAAGAAAAATAAATAAAAAAAGGAAAGGGAGAAAAAAAAGTGCCATTAACAACGGAACCGTCGTTTGTAACTCTCATCGTTACACGAAATCAGTCCCACGTTTCCAGCTCGTTACACGAAAACGACGTGATTCCGATAACATATCCACGGTTGGGTCCAATCTTGGAGAAAGTCCCAATTGCTTTCCAATGCTCGGTTTATCGAAATCACCAACGGCCACGAGTGCATAGAGATTCATAGTCATTGAAACCTGCTTTTTCAAAAGAAAAAAATAATATATTCGAACGAGCATGTACATATACTCACGTGTTTCTTTCTCTTTCGTCGTCCTTTCCAACCGCCCCCCGTCCCCACGACTATGTGTTTTGGATAAAATACGGATCAGAAAATTATTGAGTTACAAGGAAAAAAAAAAAAAAAACTTTTTCCTATTACTTTCGATAAAACATGTAGAAGAATAAAAAAGAACAAAGAATGCGAGCATCCAACCTGCGAGATAATTTATGCTATGAGTTTCTCTTTCTTTCTCTTACTCTCTCTCTCTCTCTCTCTCTCTCTTTCTATCTACCTATCTATCTCTATCTCTATCTTTATCTCTCTCCATCTCTATCTTTCTCTTTCACACCAGCAATACACCATAAAGTCTTTTCTAACGTGATTCACGAGTCACTGCACCGTAAACCTTTACACCGATCGTATTACACCGCGGGCGTCTTAAGACTTCGAACTGTCGTCGTTTTCGTCGTCTACGTCGAACGTGGATTTCGTCGTCGTTAGGCTTAAATCGAACGGACGGATATAAATTTGACGATTAACCGTACTCTTGATGTTCAAACTCTATCTCTCTCTCTCTCTCTCTCTTTCTCTCTCATATACATTCTCTCTTAAATTTTCTCTCTCTCTCTCTCTTTCTCTCTCATATTTTCTCCCACATTCTCTCTTTCTCTCTCTCTTTCTCTCTCATATTTTCTTCCACATTCTCTCTTTCTCTCTCTCTCTCTCTCTCTCTCTCTCTCTCTCTCTCTCTCTCTCTCTTTTTCGAGAAGTATTGAAAACGATATGTTCGTGCTCGTTATGAAAATACCTTCGAGCGAGTTACCACCGACCAATTTACGAGCGCCCCCTGTCTTCTTTTTTCTCACCCTATTTCCTTTATTTCTCTTTCTTCTTCAGAGAGTGTAACAGAGTAAGATAATAAGAGAAAGAAAAAAAGATAGAAGGAAATAAAGAAATAAAGAAATAAAGAGAGAAAGAAAGTAAGAAAGAAAGAAAATATCGTGGGCTCCAAGCTTCAGGAGAACGTACGAGCATAAATCGATAAGGAAAAGGGAGTTCTAACGGAGGTAAACGCAACATCGCTACGTTTCTCGTCCACGGAATACAAAAGAGAAACCTGCTTGGTAACGCTTAAAGACTTTCGAACGGTCGTTCGCGTTCTTGATGCTAATCGGTAGGTATTGGCTTGCATTCCCGATATATCGATGGAAATACTCGCAATTGTAACACGAAGAACGTGCGAAATCTTTGAAACGATACAAAGTTGTTCCGTGAAAAGAGTGGGAAGATGGAAGAAGAGAGAGAAAGGAAGGGAAGGGTTGCAAGTGGTTTAGAGGAGGATAAGAGAGGGGAATAAGAGAAGGTATAGAAGAAGAAAAGTATTTTTACGAAAGCTATATATAGTCGTTATCTTTGTCGTTGTTATAGTTATTGTACCTTTTGCTCGTAAGCTACCATGTAACTGTCTAACTATATATGTGTATGCGTGCGTGTGCGTGTAACTCTTAGAAAACCATCGTGAAAATACACTTATACGATACGACACAAGCTGAGAAGGTGGAAATGGATCGTTTGGCATGTGTATATATTCCCGTAGGTCGACTTTTATACCTCGTTTCTACGAACGAGCTCGATTTTACATCCGTCGACACCTTCTCGAATGTTTCCTATCCCTTTTCATCCGACACAGATTTTCGAAGCGCACGTTTCTTGTTTCTAAAATCGTTGATGTAACGTTAAGCAGATACGTAGGGAAAGTAAAATTTATTTGATTTTGATTAGTCGTCGGATTAAATGCATTCTACTATGTATTTCAATATCGATTCGGTGTATACAATGTAGGTGTATGTACCTATATATAATCAGAATACAATTATACATATATATATATATATATATTAATAAATTATAATTAATATATATATATATATATTTATAATTTATTTGATATCGATTATATTCTCTATATATTAGAAATTATAAATTTTATAAATCGAATTTTATGAAGTACTTTTATCAAATATATCCGAATACGTGGTATAATCAAAATTTTCGCATTGAAAAGGTCTACCTATGTGTATAATATGGAGAAATAAGAAGAAACCGAAGGAGATGTTATTGAAAAGCTTTTGCTAAAGCTATTACGAGAATACATCAGCCTGCATATATATCTTACATATATTCAAGGAAATATATGTATACGTGTATGTATATATGTATGTGTACATATAGTTTCGATAAAATTTCGAAAAAAAAGAAAAAAATAGAAAGAAAAATAAAAAACGAAACGAAGGTAAGACGATGATAAACGAAGGAGTAACCAGGAAAAACAACATTTATCATCCGTCCTTTTAAACGAAATTTCAAGGCATCATTAATAAAACTTTGCTATTTCAGTTAATCGTGAAAGTAGAAGCCCCATACAAAACGATCCTCTCTCATCCTATTCCTACGAAAATTTTTTATCGTTTTATATCGTTTACTAACGATACATTATCTTTTTCTCATTTTTCTTTTCTTTTTTGCTCTTGTAGATATATGTTTCTTTTTTTTTTTTTTTTTAGTTTTTCTTTCTTTCAACATTTCAACGAAGAAGGTTCGTCTCTCGGTGAACGAAAGTTTACGACTTAAAGATCCTCAAACGATATCGTATCTGTCGTGCCGAATGCCCGTTGTGTTTATGTATATATATATATATATATGTATATATGTATATATATGTGTGTGTGTATGTGTATATATATATATATGTACGTAAGTCTCTAAAGCTCGAACAATCGTTACCATTGAAGGTAAGTAAAGTCTGAAACGAAATCGTTAAGCGATCCCATCCGTAGTCGGTCTACGGTTGGTGCGTGCTCGTCGGTACCTTTGAGAGATAAGACGGGTCGTAAATCCGTTAAGGATCGCGATATCGATCTGCCATTGGAAGAACCCTGAGTGTTCTCTCTCTCTCTCTCTCTTTCTCTCTCTCTCTCTCTCTCTCTCTCTCTATCTCTCTCTCTTTTTCTTTCTCTTTCTCTCTTTCTCTCGCTCGCTTATACGATACAATCGCGTCCCACTCGTCAAACATATTTCCTCCACCCTCGTATTCTCTTCTATCTATCTCTTTCTCTTTCTCATAGAATCGAGAAAAGAGGCACACTCCATGAGCACGAACTTATCCAATGGCTCGATATAGGAATAGGACTATGAAAAATATCGAAAATAATCGTAACATATCGTGGAATTGCTCATAGCTCAACGTACCCGTGCTTTTGATTTTTTTAAATTGTATTTTTTGAATATTAAACAGGTACACACAGACACACACATATAAATATATACATATATATTAACTTATATATATTTTACATGGATAAAATGTTTATATGGATATAATGTTATATACTAATTGTAAAACAATTACTTTCCTCTTTATATCACACATTATATATATACATATATATATATATATATATAAATATATAGGTATAGATAAGTATAGATCGTAAAATGATATAACGATAAAATCCAACAAGATTACCGTAACGTTCGATATTTTCTTATAACGATCGATCGGTAGTAAGAACTATCGATACAGACCACTATTATACGATCTTTCAGATACCATGGATAAGTGTTACATCACGTTGCATAGCCGATAAACGATGGTACATCAGGAAATAAAAATCGCTGCCGTTAGCCGATGTCGGATTATAAAGCGGCTCATTCTCAGCATCCTAATACGAAGATATGAAATACCGTATAGATACAGATATATATATATATATATATATATATATATATATATATATATATATATATATATATATATATATATATGTACGAAATATACATACAACATATGTAAGCGAACATAAATAGTAAGATACGTATATATGTACATAGCTACAAACATACATGCATATATATGCATATATATATATATATATAATATATATAATATGTAAATAAGTATATATAAAGGTATATCTACTATGCGTGGAAATAAATTTACAGTTCAGTAATATATAAACGAGAATGTTGTTAGATGCATTAACGTGTGTATGTACTACATCAAAAGATTTTCTAGAAAATAATGTGGGAGGATGCAAGAACCAGAAGGGAGAGGAGAAGGAAGAGGAGAAGGAAAAGGAATAGGAGGAGAAGGAGAAAGAAGAGGAGGAAGAGGAGAAAGGAGAGGAGGAACAGGAGATGGAAGAAGCGGAGGAGGAGAAAGAGAAGGAAGAGAAGGAAGAGAAGGAGAAGGAGGTAAAGAGAGTCAGGTAAAGACCCTATGAAAACTAAACGAAGGGTGCACAGTGAAGGTGAGCTCTACCGAATGATAAATAGGCTATCAGATCGTATCGGCTCGGCAGCAGCCCCCGGGGGTCTGGACCAACGTCGTCTCCTCCTTCTCCTTCTCCTCCTCCTCCTCCTCCTCCTTCTTCTCGTTCGTCTCATCCTTTCCTCTTTTAACCTCCCTCCTTTCTTCTCTTCGCCCACTTATACTCCTCTTCCTTCGCATTCTCATTCTCTTCCATTTTCTTTTTTTCAACTTGTTCTTCCTTTTTCTTCTCTTCGCCGTCCTCCTCCTCCTCCTTTCTCTGCGTGTCTCTCACTCTTCCTCACCATCCTTTCCTTCTTCACCTCTTGTTATTTCTTTTCCTTTTATTTTCTCTCTCTTCTTCTATCTGCTTCTGGTGTATTCTTATTTTTCTTTTTATATTTTGCTCGTCTTCTCAACGTCGAGAAGAGTTCGTCGTATCGATGGAATATCTGTAATACACGAGCACAATGCACCTAGTGTCCATAAGTAAGCCTTATGTTGTTGTTATTGTTGTTGTTTCTCCTTAAATATTACATATGGCGTGTTCTTGAAAATAATCATTATACTTTGGTACATACTTCGCCTCTTTTTTCATTTACTTTTTTTTTAATTATTTTTTATTATTATTTTATTTTATTTTAGAAATGATCTATCTATTCGTATGGTTTGTTTTCATTTAAAATTATTTTTTATATCTAATTTATAGGTTATGTAAGATGAAATATATCTGTAATACATGAACACAATACACTTGGGTCTATGTATTGTTATATACGACATATATATATATATATATATATATATATATATATATATATATATATACATACACACACCACAATGTACGATATATTTCTTGAATATTGCATATATATTGTATTCTTGAAAATAATCATTATACTTTGCTATAGACTTTATCTCGTTCTTCGTTTTCTTTTTTACCTGATTATTTCTATCTCTTTGTTATTTTATGATATTTTAAAGAGCTTATTTATCAAGTTTTATGCTTCTTTTTCATTTCAAATGATATTCTTTATACCTGCTTAATTAGGTACAGTCAGGTAGAATGGAATATACCTGTAATATACGAGCACAAAGCACTTTTGTCCATAAGTACGGCAGTCTTATATTGTTGTTCCTTAGATTCAATGTGTTCTTGAAAATAATTATTATACTTTGATATATGCTTTATCTCTTTCATCGTTCTTTTTTCTGTTTCCTTTTTATTATTATATTGTTTTATTTTAGAGATTATTTATTTATCTCTCCGTCTATATGTTTTATTTTCATCAAAAAATATACGATGTTTCTTTATACTTACTTAATTATATATAATCAGGCAGATTGGATTATTAATTATGATTTATAGATTAAACGTTATTATTTTATTTTGTAATCTTCTTCCTTTATTCAGACATTACTGCTTTTGTTATTTTTAGGATGCTACATATTTGATCGGATCTTCAAGTTTCCCCTTTGCTGTTTTTTTTTTTTTTTGTATTTTATACAAAATAAAATTTTATATATGATGAGAAAGTAAAACATTGCGGAGACGAAGTCGTAAAATTATAAGTGTTTCTTTTTTCTTTTTTTTTAATCGTCTACATATAATCTTTCCCTCGACGAGAAATGATCTCTTGTGTAACGTAGAGATGATGGTTCTTTCGCAAACACTTATTCACGATATCTTAGAAGAAATCTTTATTTCTTAACAAGAAACGGGGTTTCACGCGTCGACTAAAAGCAATGGTTCGTTGTTTTTCGATGTTAACAAAATTAAAACGTAATAAAAAATAAAAAAGAAAAGAAAATAAATAAATAAGTAAATAAATAAATGATTCGATTATATATCAAAAAGAATCTTGTAAAATTATATTTTTAAATTCTCCTTCCCCAATCCGCTTCCCACGTCTCAAATACTATAGTGGTCGATGATATGAAAATAAAAATAAAATGAAAAAGAAAAAAAAGGTAAATAAATACATAAAAATAAAATTAAAAGAAAATCGAAACAAATTCAATAACAATATCGTTCAGTTTTATGAATTGTCGAACAAATACGTATAATTTTTTTATTCCCGACAACAAACAAACTTGATTAATTTCACCGACGACAGAAATTTTTCTAAAAAGAAAATCGCTCTACTCGTATCAAAGATTTATTTTCGTTATAAATTTAATAGACTCAGAGTCACAGTCAAAGACAAAGTCGGAGTCAGAATCAAAAGTAGGTACATATATATATATATATATATATATATATATATATATATATATATATACACACACACGAAGTCTTATACCTACGTCCAATCGTCTCTGAGGATAAAGAATAAAGAAAGGGCGAAAAAGGGAGGAAGCAAATTTGCGAAGAAGGAATCGCCGGAACTTTCATTCCGCGCATCGTTGTTAGGAGAGAGACTTGCGTGGCCATGGCAATCCGATTTTGCGAAACGAGATTTAGCTGGGCTCCGGCTTCGGTGATTTGTGGCCTATTGTTCTACACCGACGACGAGTGGGTCTCGAAGCACGAAGAAAGAGATAGATAGAGAGAGAAAGAGACAAAGAGAGAGGAGATAAGTGTGTATATGAGTAAGAAAGAGAGAGAGAAAGAGAGAGAGAGAGAGAGAGAGAGAGAGAGAGAGAGAGAGAGAGAGAGAAAGGTACACCGAACGAACTAAAAACTGGACTATCAAACTAATGGCCATTGATTTGTCCCTGTGAAACTCCGAAATGCTTTGGACCTTTCGAAACCGCAAACGCTTTTTGTCCTTCGCCCTTTCGGCCTGGACCAGACCGGACCGACTTTAACTGCGCAGAGATCTGGATCGTTGTACCTCGTTCTCGCGAGCAACGAAAAGATAGAGAAGGAGAGAAAGGGAGAGGGAGAGAGAGAGGAAGACAGAGTGAGAGTGAAAGAGAAAGAGTGAGAGGGAGATAGGGAGGGAGGAAGAGAAAGAGAGAGTGAGAGAGAAAGAGTGAGAGGGAGATAGGGAGGGAGGAAGAGAAAGAGAGAGTGAGAGAGAGATAACAGAAAAAAGTGCTCGTTAACTCGACGATAAAGTATCTTCTCACGAAACCACGTTACAACCACTTTTTACATGGGCCAACTTTTTTCAAGTCCGTCTTCTTCGTGGAAGCCCTTGAAAACGCGTGCCCTTACGACTTGTGTCTTTCTTCATTTCTTTTTTTTATTTATTATTATTATTTTTATTATTATTTGTTTCTTTTTTTTCTTTCTTTTTTATAACTCTACCGTGTTTCTTTAACGAATTTTATTAATAAACTCGACGACTGAAAAATAAAATGTTCAAAATTATCTTTTTCTTGCTTTTTCCAGGTCTTACATAAGTAGAAATGATTTATTTATTTATTTATTTATTTATTTATTTATTTATTTATTTTCACAAAAAGAAATCCTATAATACTTTAGGACAAACTTTCCCTGATACCTTTCAGGATTTTCAAGAAGATTACCGAAAATTGCTCTATTTTCTTTGGCCTTTTTTGAAAGATAAGAATCATAGGGCTTTCCGTTTTAATATCTTTAGAAGGAAAGTTCTTTGACATTTTATACGCTCAACGGGAAGCTACCCTGCAAGGCGACGACGTTAATTAAAGTATGCTCGTTAATTCACGAATTAATCCTGTTTCGAAGCGAATAAGAGAGGAAGACGGACAAAGGCAGACAGACGGACAGACAGACAGAGACAGCGAGAAACAGTATGAAACAGATAGAGAGAAAAAGAGAAAGAGAAAGAAAGAGAAAGACCGAGAGAGAAGAGAAGAAAAAGAGAAAGAGAGAGAGAGAAAGAGTGGCACAGATAAAATGAGAAGAGAAGAGAAGAGAAGAGAAAGAGAAAGAGAAAGAGAAAGAGAAAGAGAAAGAGAAAGAGAAAGAGAAAGAGAAAGAGAAAGAGAGAGAGATAAAGAGAAAGAAAGAGAGAGAGAGAGTGGCACAGATAAACATAGACACCTGATCGGACACGAATCGCATTGTCAGTGTCTTGCTGCTTGTCGACGAGCTTACCACCCGTTGAGAAAGATAATCAATTCCTTTCTCTCTCTTTCTCTCGCTCTCGCTCTCTCTTTCTGTTTCTCTTTAATCATCTTCTCGACTTCTCACAGAGTATCTCTGTGTGTGTATCTGTGTTATATATGTATATGTATGTATATATTTTATATATATATATATATATATATATATATATATATTCTAGTATCGATCTAATAGTGATAATTAAATGAACTCGGCTTTCCAGTTCGTTCCGCTCGACGTTTTTATGCTTCTTATGGATCGATACTATTGACGTGCACATAATTACGTTACTCTACGCGGCAAAACTATAATTTCACTGTGGCATCGCTATTCGTAGAAGCAATCTTCTCCGTGTACTCGATCTGTTCAGATTTAATAGGCATCCATCTCATCTATTTATCTATCCGGTGTTATTTCCTATTCGTAAAAGGGACTCCTACAAAAGTCAAAAAGTAACGTTACAGATATATTATATTCATGTATGTATGCATTTATGTATGTATGAATAAGTTTCCACGTAATACGGAAGACGAATCAATGTAATCAAAAGAGAGAAAAAAAAAAATAAAAAAAAGAGAAAAAAAGAAACAAAAAGGAAGGAAGAGAAGAGGAAAACTTGAACGACAACTTCATACGACGATCCTTCGCAAATCATTCGTAGAAAAGAGAAACGTTTAACGTGAAAGAGAGAGAGAGAGAGAGAGAGAGAGAGAAAAGCGAGAAAAAGATAGATAGATAGATAGATAGATAGATAGATAGATAGATAGATAGATAGTTAGATAAATAGATAGAAACGTTAGCTAGCTATCAGAATTTCCATCGACATATACCTACATCCTGTAAAAGCGAGTTTCTTCCCCTCGGATCCAAAAGTATTTCATCCCCCTTCGAGTCAGCCAGAAGAGTAGACATCCCTCTCGACTCGATATTATGATAATACACTTATATTCATATGCAATAGGGGCTTCCTACGAGGACGAGAAAGGCAACGAAAGCGCTTTCTATCTCTCCCTTTCCCATTCTCTATCTCTCTCTTTCTCTCTCTCTCTCTCTTTTTCTTTCTCACTCTCTCTCTCTCTCTCCCTCTCTCTCTCTCTCTCTCTCTCTCTCCCTCTCTCTCTAATGTAATTCGATCGACACTTTAGCCCTAAGATGATGGAACGTCGGATAGCAATCGACATTTGTATAGCAGTGGGGATAACGAGGGAGAGAAACGAATGAAGAGGGAGAAAGAAAGAAGAGAGAGAGAGAGAGAGAGGGAGAGAGAGAGAGAGAGAGAGAGAGAGAGAGAGAGAGAATGGAAGAAAGGGTGGAAGCAAGGAGAGACGGAGAGAGAGAGAGAGAAGACTAGGAAGGTAGTGTCTGTTATTCGAGTGCCAAGGTGTCTTGACTAATTGCCCCTTAACTCGGTTAATTGAAGGGAAATCGTCGAGTGGCGGCTTGTTCAAACGAAAGGCTTCGCGTTAATGGCAAGAGAAGTATGAACCGTGGAATAAAAGATTACGCCAGATCCCTGTTAGATGAAGGTAGGTATGTCAATTTTTTTTTCTTTTCTTCTTTTCCTTTTTCTCAATTTTTTTTCTTTAATTTTTTTCGTCCAGTATCGTTATAATTTACGAGCTTATTCATGCATTAATATGCGAACTCACGTTATGCAGGATGAGTCGTTTGATACTAGACACTAGTTCAAATACTTCAAAAATTCGAATAGATCTTTCTTTTTTCCTTTTTATTTTTTTTTTCTTTCTTTTTTATTATTATTATTTTATTTAATCGATGCACTATAAAGAAAGTCACGAAAATCGTATAATATAAAAAGAGACAATACAATTGTTGAACATTTTTAAATAAAATAATGCAATTTTAACAATTTTAAATAAATAAAAATCTTCTATTTTAATAACTCGAAATTGCGTATTCTTCCGACAATATTTTCTTAGGATAATAATGTTTTTACCATCCAAATGTATACATCTTAAAAAAAAGGAAAAAAATCAAATGTACTATAATAATCAAACCAAAAATAGTAATATTAAAATATTTAGAAATTTCTACATTTTATTTTCCATTTTCTTTATAACAGATATATCTGTTTTAAAAATCTTTCTGAAATATTTTAATTGTTTTGATTACTGATATCATTTTGTTTATGATGCACGAAACAGAAAAAAACAATAAAGTCTACGTCATCTTAGATAATATAAGCCAATGGAGAATCTCGAGGTCTCTCGCGGATGCGTAACCGTCGTACCTTCGTCAACTATACGCTTGCTATAACAATCCATATCAACCTCATACTCCACAGATCCGATAAGTGCATTGTCTTGTCGTCCACCGACATCTTAGACGTTTCATTACCGTACTTCGTGCAAATTCACCCTCATCAAATGTGTCTATAAAATGATAATATATTTTATATGTATGGTATGAAAAGATTTATAGATGAATTTTCAATCGCGATAGTATTATCATAAAAACCTAATCGTTAAAATAATACGTGCTAAGTGTAGACAAATCAAATTAATTGTTAAATTTCGATATGTCGACAAAATGTTTTGTTAATTATTACAATCGATTTAATAATATTTCGAAGAAATAATAGGTAACAAAAATTTCGATAAATATGACGAAAGTAAAAATTGAAGAAGAAGAAAAAGAAAATTCTAGAAAATTGCGAAAATATAATAAAAATCATTCGTTAAAAAAATAAATTAACAAACTGCGATCAAAAAAATATTACTTCACATTGGACAAGGTACGAACACATTCTAAACTCACTCTATTAATTGAACGGTAATATGATCTATTTTCATAAGGAAAAAAAAATTTTTGGGGTAATAATAAATTTAAATAGCATCACATAATGCGACAAGTAGTGATCAATATAGTCTATTTTTAGAAATTCCATATTCGTCAGGACGAAGCACAATTTTTCCACATAGAGAAATTTTATTAATGAAAGAAAAAAAAGTAAAAGAAGCGGTACGAAAAATGTTTCATTTTCGAATAAAATGGAAGAAAATGTGAACAAAGCAAAAGGATACAGTAAACAACTTTTGTAATAGCAAAACATAAAAAGAGTAAAGGTGACAAATTTTCCACTATTTCGTAATTCCAGAATCGCCAAAACGAAGAATAATTAATCCACGAAGAAGAATTTAATCATTGGAAAGAGAAGGTATGACAGAAAAGGTATGGAAAATGATTCATATTGGTATAAAATAGAAAAATATGTGAAAAAAAGCGAAACAATTGCGAAGTAACAACATTTGTAATAGGAAGATATAAGGGGAGTAGAGGCAACCAAAATGTCGCTTTTACGAAGTCCAATACCTGTCAGGACGAAGCACAATTAATTTACACAGAGAAATGAATGCATAGACAGTATAGGCTATAAAAGGAGTGGTATGTAAAATGTTTCATTTTCGAATAAATTAGAGAAATATCTAAACAAAGCGATACAATTGCGCAGTAACAACATTTGTAAGAGGGACATATATTGTGAGTAGAGCCGACCAAAAAGGCGTATTTCGAAAGTCCACACCCGCCAGGACGAATCATAATTAATACACACAGAGAAAGGTATGCATAGGAAGGATAGGATAGAAAAGGCGTGGTATGAAAAATGTTTCATTTTCGAATAAAATAGAAGAATGTCTAAACAAAGCGATACAATTGCGCAGTAACAACATTGTAATAGGAAGATATAATGCGAGTAGAGGCGACCACAATGTCGCTTTTACAAAATCCCATACCCGTCAGGACGAATGATAAATAATACACGCAGAGAGATGAATGCATATACAGTATGGGCTATAAAAGGAGTGGTATGTAAAATGTTTCATTTTCGAATAAAATAGAAGAATGTCTAAACAATGCGATACAATTGCGCAGTAACAACATTTGTTAGAGGGAGATATATTGTGAGTAGAGCCGACCAAAATGGCGCATTTCGAAATTCCACACCCTTCAGGACGAATCATAATTAATACACGCAGAGAAAGGTATACATAGGAAGGATAGGTTAGAAAAGACGTGGTATGTAAAATGTTTCATTTTCGAATAAAATAGAAGAATGTCTAAACAAAGCGATACAATTGCGCAGTAACAACATTGTAATAGGAAGATATAATGCGAGTAGAGGCGACCAAAAGGTCGCTTTTACGAAGTCCCATAACTGTCAGGATGAAGCACAATTAATTTACGGAGAGTAATGTATGCATAGACAGTATACGCTATAAAAGGAGTGGTATGTAAAATGTTTCATTATCGAACAAAATAGAAGAATGTCTAAACAAAGCGATACAATTGCGCAGTAACAACATTGTAATAGGAAGATATAATGCGAGTAGAGGCGACCAAAATGCCGCTTTTGCGAAGTCCCATACCTGTCAGGACGAAGCACAATTAATTTACGCAGAGAAATGAATGCATAGACAGTATGGGCTATAAAAGGAGTGGTATGTAAAATGCTTCATTTTCGAAGAAAATAGAAGAATGTCTAAACAAAGCGAAACAATTGCGCAGTAACAATATTTGTAAGAGGGAGGTATAATGTGAGTAGAGCCGATCAAAATGTCGCTTTTACGAAATCCCACACCCGTCAGGACGAATCATAATTAATACACGGAGAGAAATGTATGCTTAGACAGTATAGGTTAGAAAAGGCGTGGTATGTAAAATGTATCACTTTCGAATAAAATAGAAAAAAATATAAACAAAGCGAAACAACCGCGTAATAACATCATTTGTAAGAGGGAGATATATTGTGAGTAGAGCCGACCAAAATGGCGCATTTCGAAAGTCCACAACAGTCAGGACGAATCATAAATAATACACGCAGAGAAATGTATGCATATACAGTATAGGCTACAAAAGGATTGGTATGTAAAATGTTTCATTTTCGAATAAAATAGAAGAATGTCTAAACAAAGCGATACAATTGCGCAGTAACAACATTTGTAAGAGGGAGATATAATGTGAGTAGAGCCGACCAAAATGGCGCAATTCAAATTACACACAAGACAGGATGAAGCATAATTAATATACGCAGAGAAATGAATGCATAGACAGTATGGGCTATAAAAGGAGTGGTATGTAAAATGCTTCATTTTCGAAGAAAATAGAAGAATGTCTAAACAAAGCGAAACAATTGCGCAGTAACAATATTTGTAAGAGGGAGGTATAATGTGAGTAGAGCCGATCAAAATGTCGCTTTTACGAAATCCCACACCCGTCAGGACGAATCATAATTAATACACGGAGAGAAATGTATGCTTAGACAGTATAGGTTAGAAAAGGCGTGGTATGTAAAATGTATCACTTTCGAATAAAATAGAAAAAAATATAAACAAAGCGAAACAACCGCGTAATAACATCATTTGTAAGAGGGAGATATATTGTGAGTAGAGCCGACCAAAATGGCGCATTTCGAAAGTCCACAACAGTCAGGACGAATCATAAATAATACACGCAGAGAAATGTATGCATATACAGTATAGGCTACAAAAGGATTGGTATGTAAAATGTTTCATTTTCGAATAAAATAGAAGAATGTCTAAACATAGCGAAACAATTGCGCAGTAACAACATTTGTAAGAGGGAGATATAATGTAATTAGAGCCGACCAAAATGGCGCATTTCGAAATTCCACACAGGACAGCATGAAGCATAATTAATTTACGCAGAGAAATGTATGAATAGACAGTATAGGTTAGAAAAGGCGTGGTATGTAAAATGTATCACTTTCGAATAAAATAGAAAAAAATATAAACAAAGCGAAACAACCTCGTAGTAACATCATTTGTAAGAGGGAGATATAATGTGAGTAGAGCCGACCAAAATGGCGCATTTCGAAAGTCCACAACCGTCAGGACGAATCATAATTAATACACGCAGAGAAATGTATGCATATACAGTATAGGCGATAGAAGGAGTGGTAAGTAAAGTGTTTCATTTTCGAACAAAATAGAAGAATGTCTAAACAAAGCGATACAATTGCGCAGTAACAACATTGTAATAGGAAGATATAATACGAGTAGAGGCGACCACAATGTCGCTTTTACAAAATCCCATACCCTTCAGGACGAATCATAATTAATACACGCAGAGAAAGGTATGCATGGACAGTATAGGCTACAAAAGGAGTGGTATGTAAAATGTTTCATTTTCGAATAAAATAGAAAAAAATATAAACAAAGCGAAACAATTGCGCAGTAACAACATTGTAATAGGAAGATATAATGCGAGTAGAGCCGACCAAAATGTCGCTTTTACGAAGTCCCATACCCGTCAGGACGAATCATAATTAATACACGCAGAGAAATGTATGCATGGACAGTATAGGCTAGAAAAGGAGTGGTATGTAAAATGTTTCATTTTCGAATAAAATAGAAAAAAATATAAACAAAGCGAAACAATTGCGCAGTAACAACATTGTAATAGGAAGATATAATGCGAGTAGAACCGACCAAAATGACGCATTTCGGAAGTCCACACCCATCAGGACGAATCATAAATAATACACGCAGAGAAATGTATGAATAGACAGTATAGGTTAGAAAAGGAGTGGTATTTAAAATGTTTCATTTTCGACTAAATTAGAAGAATGTCTAAACAAAGCGATACAATTGCGCAGTAACAACATTGTAATAGGAAGATATAATGCGAGTAGAGGCGACCAAAATGCCGCTTTTGCGAAGTCCCATACCTGTCAGGACGAAGCACAATTAATTTACGCAGAGAAATGAATGCATAGACAGTATAGGCTATAAAAGGAGTGGTATGTAAAATGTTTCATTTTCGAATAAATTAGAAGAATGTCTAAACAAAGCGATACAATTGCGCAGTAACAACATCGTAATAGGAAGATATAATGCGAGTAGAGCCGACCAAAATGGCGCATTTCGAAATTCCACACCATTCAGGACGAATCATAATTAACACGCAGAGAAATGCATGCATGGACAGTATAGGCTACAAAAGGCGTGATATGTAAAATGTTTATTATTCGAATAAAATAGAAAAAAATATAAACAAAGCGATACAATTGCGCAGTAAAAACATTTGTAAGAGGGAGATATAATGTAATTAGAGCCGGCCAAAATGGCGCATTTCGAAATTCCACACAGGATAGGATGAAGCATAATTAATTTACGCAGAGAAATGTATGAATAGACAGTATAGGTTAGAAAAGGCGTGGTATGTAAAATGTATCACTTTCGAATAAAATAGAAAAAAATATAAACAAAGCGAAACAATTGCGCAGTAACAACATTGTAATAGGAAGATATAATGCGAGTAGAGCCGACCAAAATGACGCATTTCGGAAGTCCACACCCATCAGGACGAATCATAAATAATACACGCAGAGAAATGTATGAATAGACAGTATAGGTTAGAAAAGGAGTGGTATGTAAAATGTTTCATTTTCGAATAAATTAGAAGAATGTCTAAGCAAAGCGATACAATTGCGCAGTAACAACATTTGTAAGAGGGAGATATATTGTGAGTAGAGCCGACCAAAATGGCGCAATTCAAATTACACACACGACAGGATGAAGCATAATTAATACACGCAGAGAAATGTATGCATGGACAGTATAGGTTAGAGAAGGGGTGGTATGTAAAATGTTTCATTTTCGAATAAAATAGAAAAAAATATAAACAAAGCGAAACAATTGCGCAGTAACAACATTGTAATAGGAAGATATAATGCGAGTAGAGCCGACCAAAAGGTCGCTTTTACGAAATCCCATACCCGTCAGAAGGAATCATAATTAATACACGCAGAGAAAGCTATGCATAGGCAGGATAGGCTATAAAAGGAGTGGTATGTAAAATGTTTCATTTTCGAATAAATTAGAAGAATGTCTAAACAAAGCGATACAATTGCGCAGTAACAACATTGTAATAGGAAGATATAATGCGAGTAGAGCCGACCAAAATGTCGCTTTTACGAAGTCCCATACCCGTCAGGACGAATCATAATTAATACACGCAGAGAAATGTATGCATGGACAGTATAGGTTAGAGAAGGGGTGGTATGTAAAATGTTTCATTTTCGAATAAATTAGAAGAATGTCTAAACAAAGCGATACAATTGCGCAGTAACAACATTGTAATAGGAAGATATAATGCGAGTAGAGCCGACCAAAAGGTCGCTTTTACAAAAACCCATACCCTTCAGGACGAATCATAATTAATACACGCAGAGAAAGGTATGCATAGGAAGGATAGGTTAGAAAAGACGTGGTATGTAAAATGTTTCATTTTCGAATAAAATAGAAGAATGTCTAAACAAAGCGATACAATTGCGCAGTAACAACATTGTAATAGGAAGATATAATACGAGTAGAGCCGACAAAAATGTCGCTTTTACGAAATCCCATACCCGTCAGAAGGAATCATAATTAATACACGCAGAGAAAGCTATGCATAGGCAGGATAGGCTATAAAAGGAGTGGTATGTAAAATGTTTCATTTTCGAATAAATTAGAAGAATGTCTAAACAAAGCGATACAATTGCGCAGTAACAACATTGTAATAGGAAGATATAATGCGAGTAGAGCCGACCAAAATGTCGCTTTTACGAAGTCCCATACCCGTCAGGACGAATCATAATTAATACACGCAGAGAAATGTATGCATGGACAGTATAGGTTAGAGAAGGGGTGGTATGTAAAATGTTTCATTTTCGAATAAATTAGAAGAATGTCTAAACAAAGCGATACAATTGCGCAGTAACAACATTGTAATAGGAAGATATAATGCGAGTAGAGCCGACCAAAAGGTCGCTTTTACAAAAACCCATACCCTTCAGGACGAATCATAATTAATACACGCAGAGAAAGGTATGCATAGGAAGGATAGGTTAGAAAAGACGTGGTATGTAAAATGTTTCATTTTCGAATAAAATAGAAGAATGTCTAAACAAAGCGATACAATTGCGCAGTAACAACATTGTAATAGGAAGTTATAATGCGAATAGAGGCGACCAAAATGCCGCATTTACGAAGTCCCATACCTGTCAGGACGAAGCACAATTAATTTACGCAGAGAAATGAATGCATATAAAGTATAGGCTATAAAAGGATTGGTAAGTAAAGTGTTCCATTTTCGAACAAAATGGAAGAATGTCTAAACAAAGCGATACAATTGCGCAGTAACAACATTGTAATAGGAAGATATAATGCGAGTAGAGGCGACCAAAATGCCGCTTTTGCGAAGTCCCATACCCGTCAGGACGAATCATAATTAATACACGCAGAGAAATGTATGCATGGACAGTATAGGCTACAAAAGGAGTGGTATGTAAAATGTTTCATTTTCGAATAAAATAGAAAAAAATATAAACAAAGCGAAACAATTGCGCAGTAACAACATTGTAATAGGAAGATATAATGCGAGTAGAGCCGACCAAAATGTCGCTTTTACGAAGTCCCATACCCGTCAGGACGAATCATAATTAATACACGCAGAGAAATGTATGCATGGACAGTATAGGCTACAAAAGGAGTGGTATGTAAAATGTTTCATTTTCGAATAAAATAGAAAAAAATATAAAGAAAGCGAAACAATTGCGCAGTAACAACATTGTAATAGGAAGATATAATGCGAGTAGAACCGACCAAAATGACGCATTTCGGAAGTCCACACCCATCAGGACGAATCATAAATAATACACGCAGAGAAATGTATGAATAGACAGTATAGGTTAGAAAAGGAGTGGTATTTAAAATGTTTCATTTTCGAATAAATTAGAAGAATGTCTAAACAAAGCGATACAATTGCGCAGTAACAACATTGTAATAGGAAGATATAATGCGAGTAGAGCCGACCAAAAGGTCGCTTTTACGAAATCCCATACCCGTCAGGACGAATCATAATTAATACACGCAGAGAAATGTATGCATGGACAGTATAGGCTACAAAAGGAGTGGTATGTAAAATGTTTCATTTTCGAATAAAATAGAAAAAAATATAAAGAAAGCGAAACAATTGCGCAGTAACAACATTGTAATAGGAAGATATAATGCGAGTAGAACCGACCAAAATGACGCATTTCGGAAGTCCACACCCATCAGGACGAATCATAAATAATACACGCAGAGAAATGTATGAATAGACAGTATAGGTTAGAAAAGGAGTGGTATTTAAAATGTTTCATTTTCGAATAAATTAGAAGAATGTCTAAACAAAGCGATACAATTGCGCAGTAACAACATTGTAATAGGAAGATATAATGCGAGTAGAGCCGACCAAAAGGTCGCTTTTACGAAATCCCATACCCGTCAGGACGAATCATAATTAATACACGTAGAGAAATGTATGAATAGACAGTATAGGCCATAAAAGGAGTGGTATGTAAAATGTTTCATTTTCGAATAAAATAGAAGAATGTCTAAACAAAGCGAAACAATTGCGCAGTAACAACATTGTAATAGGAAGATATAATGCGAGTAGAGCCGACCAAAATGACGCATTTCGAAATTCCACACACGACAGGATGAAGCATAATTAATTTACACAGAGAAATGTAAGAATGGACAGTATAGGTTAGAATAGGCGAGGTATGTAAAATGTATCACTTTCGAATAAAATAGAAAAAAATATAAACAAAGCGAAACAATTGCGCAGTAACAACATTGTAATAGGAAGATATAATGCGAGTAGAGCCGACCAAAAGGTCGCTTTTACGAAATCCCATACCCGTCAGGACGAATCATAATTAATACACGTAGAGAAATGTATGAATAGACAGTATAGGCCATAAAAGGAGTGGTATGTAAAATGTTTCATTTTCGAATAAAATAGAAAAAAATATAAACAAAGCGATACAATTGCGCAGTAAAAACATTTGTAAGAGGGAGATATAATGTAATTAGAGCCGGCCAAAATGGCGCATTTCGAAATTCCACACAGGACAGGATGAAGCATAATTAATTTACGCAGAGAAATGTATGAATAGACAGTATAGGTTAGAAAAGGAGTGGTATGTAAAATGTATCACTTTCGAATAAAATAGAAAAAAATATAAACAAAGCGAAACAATTGCGCAGTAACAACATTGTAATAGGAAGATATAATGCGAGTAGAGCCGACCAAAAGGTCGCTTTTACGAAATCCCATACCCGTCAGGACGAATCATAATTAATACACGTAGAGAAATGTATGAATAGACAGTATAGACCATAAAAGGAGTGGTATGTAAAATGTTTCATTTTCGAATAAAATAGAAAAAAATATAAACAAAGCGATACAATTGCGCAGTAACAACATTTGTAAGAGGGAGATATAATGTAATTAGAGCCGGACAAAATGGCGCATTTCGAAATTCCACACAGGACAGGATGAAGCATATTTAATTTACGCAGAGAAATGTATGAATAGGCAGTATAGGTTAGAAAAGGAGTGGTATGTAAAATGTATCACTTTCGAATAAAATAGAAAAAAATATAAACAAAGCGAAACAATTGCGCAGTAACAACATTGTAATAGGAAGATATAATGCGAGTAGAGGCGACCAAAATGCCGCTTTTGCGAAGTCCCATACCCGTCAGGACGAATCATAATTAATACACGCAGAGAAATGTATGCATGGACAGTATAGGCTACAAAAGGAGTGGTATGTAAAATGTTTCATTTTCGAATAAAATAGAAAAAAATATAAACAAAGCGATACAATTGCGCAGTAACAACATTGTAATAGGAAGATATAATGCGAGTAGAACCGACCAAAATGGCGCATTTCGAAAGTCCACACCCGTCAGGACGAATCATAATTAATACACGGAGAGAAATGTATGCTTAGACAGTATAGGTTAGAAAAGGCGTGGTATGTAAAATGTTTCATTTTCGAATAAAATAGAAAAAAATATACACAAAGCGAAACAACCGCGTAGTAACAACATTGTAATAGGAAGATATAATGCGAGTAGAGCCGACCAAAATGTCGCTTTTACGAAATCCCATACCCGTCAGGACGAATCATAATTAATACACGTAGAGAAATGTATGAATAGACAGTGTAGGCCATAAAAGGAGTGGTATGTAAAATGTTTCATTTTCGAATAAATTAGAAGAATGTCTAAGCAAAGCGATACAATTGCGCAGTAACAACATTTGTAAGAGGGAGATATATTGTGAGTAGAGCCGACCAAAATGGCGCAATTCAAATTACACACACGACAGGACGAATCATAATTAATACACGCAGAGAAAGCTATGCATAGGAAGGATAGGTTAGAAAAGACGTGGTATGTAAAATGTTTCATTTTCGAATAAAATAGAAAAAAATATACACAAAGCGAAACAACCGCGTAGTAACAACATTGTAATAGGAAGATATAATGCGAGTAGAGCCGACCAAAATGTCGCTTTTACGAAATCCCAAACCCGTCAGAAGGAATCATAATTAATACACGCAGAGAAATGAATGCTTAGGAAGGATAGGTTAGAAAAGACATGGTATGTAAAATGTTTCATTTTCGAATAAAATAGAAGAATGTCTAAACAAAGCGATACAATTGCGCAGTAACAACATTGTAATAGGAAGATATAATGCGAGTAGAGGCGACCAAAATGCCGCTTTTACGAAATCCCACACCCGTCAGGACGAATCATAATTAATACACGGAGAGAAATGTATGCTTAGACAGTATAGGTTAGAAAAGGCGTGGTATGTAAAATGTTTCATTTTCGAATAAAATAGAAAAAAATATAAACAAAGCGATACAATTGCGCAGTAACAACATTGTAATAGGAAGATATAATGCGAGTAGAACCGACCAAAATGGCGCATTTCGAAAGTCCACACCCGTCAGGACGAATCATAATTAATACACGGAGAGAAATGTATGCTTAGACAGTATAGGTTAGAAAAGGCGTGGTATGTAAAATGTTTCATTTTCGAATAAAATAGAAAAAAATATACACAAAGCGAAACAACCGCGTAGTAACAACATTGTAATAGGAAGATATAATGCGAGTAGAGCCGACCAAAATGTCGCTTTTACGAAATCCCATACTCGTCAGGACGAATCATAAATAATACACGCAGAGAAATGTATGAATAGACAGTATAGGTTAGAAAAGGCGTGGTATGTAAAATGTTTCATTTTCGAATAAAATAGAAGAATGTCTAAACAAAGCGATACAATTGCGCAGTAACAACATTTGTAAGAGGGAGATATAATGTGAGTAGAGCCGACCAAAATGGCGCAATTCAAATTACACACAAGACAGGATGAAGCATAATTAATATACGCAGAGAAATGTATGCATGGACAGTATAGGTTAGAAAAGGAGTGGTATGTAAAATGTTTCATTTTCGAATAAAATAGAAAAAAATATAAACAAAGCGAAACAATTGCGCAGTAACAACATTGTAATAGGAAGATATAATGCGAGTAGAGCCGACCAAAAGGTCGCTTTTACGAAATCCCATACTCGTCAGGACGAATCATATTTAATACACGCAGAGAAAGGTATGCATAGGAAGGATAGGTTAGAAAAGACGTGGTATGTAAAATGTTTCATTTTCGAATAAAATAGAAGAATGTCTAAACAAAGCGATACAATTGCGCAGTAACAACATTTGTAAGAGGGAGATATAATGTAATTAGAGCCGGCCAAAATGGCGCATTTCGAAATTCCACACACGAGAGTATGAAGCATAATTAATTTACGCAGAGAAATGTATGAATAGACAGTATAGGTTAGAATAGGCGAGGTATGTAAAATGTTTCATTTTCGAATAAAATAGAAAAAAATATAAACAAAGCGAAACAATTGCGCAGTAACAACATTGTAATAGGAAGATATAATGCGAGTAGAGCCAACCAAAATGGCGCATTTCGAAAGTCCACACCCGTCAGGACGAATCATAATTAATACACGGAGAGAAATGTATGCATATACAGTATAGGCTATAGAAGGAGTGGTATGTAAAATGTTTCATTTTCGAATAAAATAGAAGAATGTCTAAACAAAGCGATACAATTGCGCAGTAACAACATTGTAATAGGAAGATATAATGCGAGTAGAGCCGACAAAAATGTCGCTTTTACGAAATCCCATACCCGTCAGGACGAATCATAAATAATACACGCAGAGAAATGTATGAATAGACAGTATAGGTTAGAAAAGGCGTGGTATGTAAAATGTTTCATTTTCGAATAAAATAGAAGAATGTCTAAACAAAGCGAAACAATTGCGCAGTAACAACAATTGTAAGAGGGAGATATAATGTAATTAGAGCCGGCCACAATGGCGCATTTCGAAATTCCACACACGAGAGTATGAAGCATAATTAATTTACGCAGAGAAATGTATGAATAGACAGTATAGGTTAGAATAGGCGAGGTATGTAAAATGTTTCATTTTCGAATAAAATAGAAAAAAATATAAACAAAGCGAAACAATTGCGCAGTAACAACATTGTAATAGGAAGATATAATGCGAGTAGAGCCAACCAAAATGGCGCATTTCGAAAGTCCACACCCGTCAGGACGAATCATAATTAATACACGGAGAGAAATGTATGCATATACAGTATAGGCTATAGAAGGAGTGGTATGTAAAATGTTTCATTTTCGAATAAAATAGAAGAATGTCTAAACAAAGCGATACAATTGCGCAGTAACAACATTGTAATAGGAAGATATAATGCGAGTAGAGCCGACCAAAATGTCGCTTTTACGAAGTCCCATACCCGTCAGGACGAATCATATTTAATACACTCAGAGAAATGTATGCATGGACAGTATAGGCTACAAAAGGATTGGTATGTAAAATGTTTCATTTTCGAATAAAATAGAAGAATGTCTAAACAAAGCGAAACAATTGCGCAGTAACAACAATTGTAAGAGGGAGATATAATGTAATTAGAGCCGGCCAAAATGGCGCATTTCGAAATTCCACACACGAGAGTATGAAGCATAATTAATTTACGCAGAGAAATGTATGAATAGACAGTATAGGTTAGAATAGGCGAGGTATGTAAAATGTTTCATTTTCGAATAAAATAGAAAAAAATATAAACAAAGCGAAACAATTGCGCAGTAACAACATTGTAATAGGAAGATATAATCCGAGTAGAGCCGACCAAAATGCCGCATTTACGAAGTCCCATACCTGTCAGGACGAAGCACAATTAATTTACGCAGAGAAATGAATGCATATAAAGTATAGGCTATAAAAGGATTGGTAAGTAAAGTGTTTCATTTTCGAACAAAATAGAAGAATGTCTAAACAAAGCGATACAACTGCGCAGTAACAACATTGTAATAGGAAGATATAATGCGAGTAGAGCCGACCAAAAGGTCGCTTTTACGAAATCCCATACCCGTCAGGACGAATCATGAATAATACACGCAGAGAAATGTATGCATGGACAGTATAGGTTAGAAAAGGAGTGGTATGTAAAATGTTTCATTTTCGAATAAAATAGAAGAATGTCTAAACAAAGCGATACAATTGCGCAGTAACAACATTTGTAAGAGGGAGATATAATGTAATTAGAGCCGGCCAAAATGGCGCATTTCGAAATTCCACACACGAGAGTATGAAGCATAATTAATTTACGCAGAGAAATGTATGAATAGACAGTATAGGTTAGAATAGGCGAGGTATGTAAAATGTTTCATTTTCGAATAAAATAGAAAAAAATATAAACAAAGCGAAACAATTGCGCAGTAACAACATTGTAATAGGAAGATATAATGCGAGTAGAGCTGACCAAAATGACGCATTTCGAAAGTCCACACCCGTCAGGACGAATCATAATTAATACACGCAGAGAAAGCTATGCATAGGCTGGATAGGTTAGAAAAGGCGTGGAATGGAAAATGTTTCATTTTCGAATAAAATAGAAAAAAATATAAACTAAGCGAAACAACTGCATAGTTACAACATTTGTAAGAGGGAGATATATTGTGAGTAGAGCCGACCAAAATGGCGCATTTCGAAATTCCACACCCTTCAGGACGAATCATAAATAATACACGCAGAGAAATGTATGCATATACAGTATAGGCTATAGAAGTAGTGGTAAGTAAAGTGTTTCATTTTCGAATAAAATAGAAGAATGTCTAAACAAAGCGATACAATTGCGCAGTAACAACATTGTAATAGGAAGATATAATGCGAGTAGAGGCGACCAAAATGCCGCTTTTGCGAAGTCCCATACCTGTCAGGACGAAGCACAATTAATTTACGCAGAGAAATGAATGCATATAAAGTATAGGCTATAAAAGGATTGGTAAGTAAAGTGTTTCATTTTCGAACAAAATAGAAGAATGTCTAAACAAAGCGATACAATTGCGCAGTAACAACATTGTAATAGGAAGATATAATGCGAGTAGAGCTGACCAAAATGACGCATTTCGAAAGTCCACACCCGTCAGGACGAATCATAATTAATACACGCAGAGAAAGCTATGCATAGGCTGGATAGGTTAGAAAAGGCGTGGAATGGAAAATGTTTCATTTTCGAATAAAATAGAAAAAAATATAAACTAAGCGAAACAACTGCATAGTTACAACATTTGTAAGAGGGAGATATATTGTGAGTAGAGCCGACCAAAATGGCGCATTTCGAAATTCCACACCCTTCAGGACGAATCATAAATAATACACGCAGAGAAATGTATGCATATACAGTATAGGCTATAGAAGTAGTGGTAAGTAAAGTGTTTCATTTTCGAATAAAATAGAAGAATGTCTAAACAAAGCGATACAATTGCGCAGTAACAACATTGTAATAGGAAGATATAATGCGAGTAGAGGCGACCAAAATGCCGCTTTTGCGAAGTCCCATACCTGTCAGGACGAAGCACAATTAATTTACGCAGAGAAATGAATGCATATAAAGTATAGGCTATAAAAGGATTGGTAAGTAAAGTGTTTCATTTTCGAACAAAATAGAAGAATGTCTAAACAAAGCGATACAATTGCGCAGTAACAACATTGTAATAGGAAGATATAATGCGAGTAGAGCTGACCAAAATGACGCATTTCGAAAGTCCACACCCGTCAGGACGAATCATAATTAATACACGCAGAGAAAGCTATGCATAGGCTGGATAGGTTAGAAAAGGCGTGGAATGGAAAATGTTTCATTTTCGAATAAAATAGAAAAAAATATAAACTAAGCGAAACAACTGCATAGTTACAACATTTGTAAGAGGGAGATATATTGTGAGTAGAGCCGACCAAAATGGCGCATTTCGAAATTCCACACCCTTCAGGACGAATCATAAATAATACACGTAGAGAAATGTATGAATAGACAGTATAGGCTACAAAAGGCGTGATATGTAAAATGTTTATTTTTCGAATTAAATAGAAAAAAATATAAACAAAGCGATACAATTGCGCAGTAACAACATTTGTAAGAGGGAGATATAATGTAATTAGAGCCGGCCAAAATGGCGCATTTCGAAATTCCACACAGGACAGGATGAAGCATAATTAATTTACGCAGAGAAATGTATGAATAGACAGTATAGGTTAGAAAAGGAGTGGTATGTAAAATGTATCACTTTCGAATAAAATAGAAAAAAATATAAACAAAGCGAAACAATTGCGCAGTAACAACATTGTAATAGGAAGATATAATGCGAGTAGAGGCGACCAAAATGCCGCTTTTGCGAAGTCCCATACCCGTCAGGACGAATCATAATTAATACACGCAGAGAAATGTATGCATGGACAGTATAGGCTACAAAAGGAGTGGTATGTAAAATGTTTCATTTTCGAATAAAATAGAAAAAAATATAAACAAAGCGAAACAATTGCGCAGTAACAACATTGTAATAGGAAGATATAATGCGAGTAGAGCCGACCAAAATGTCGCTTTTACGAAGTCCCATACCCGTCAGGACGAATCATAATTAATACACGTAGAGAAATGTATGAATAGACAGTATAGGCTACAAAAGGCGTGATATGTAAAATGTTTATTTTTCGAATTAAATAGAAAAAAATATAAACAAAGCGATACAATTGCGCAGTAACAACATTTGTAAGAGGGAGATATAATGTAATTAGAGCCGGCCAAAATGGCGCATTTCGAAATTCCACACAGGACAGGATGAAGCATAATTAATTTACGCAGAGAAATGTATGAATAGACAGTATAGGTTAGAAAAGGAGTGGTATGTAAAATGTATCACTTTCGAATAAAATAGAAAAAGATATAAACAAAGCGAAACAACCTCGTAGTAACATCATTTGTAAGAGGGAGATATATTGTGAGTAGAGCCGACCAAAATGGCGCATTTCGAAAGTCCACAACCGTCAGGACGAATCATAAATAATACACGCAGAGAGATGTATGCGTATACAGTATAGGCTATAGAAGGAGTGGTATGTAAAATGTTTCATTTTCGAATAAATTAGAAGAATGTCTAAACAAAGCGATACAATTGCGCAGTAACAACATTCGTAAGAGGGAGATATAATGTGAGTAGAGCCGACAAAAATGTCGCTTTTACGAAATCCCATACCCGTCAGGACGAATCATAATTAATTTACACAGAGAAATGTAAGAATGGACAGTATAGGTTAGAATAGGCGAGGTATGTAAAATGTTTCATTTTCGAATAAAATAGAAAAAAATATAAACAAAGCGAAACAATTGCGCACTAACAACATTGTAATAGGAAGATATAATGCGAGTAGAGCCGACCAAAAGGTCGCTTTTACGAAATCCCATACCCGTCAGGACGAATCATAATTAATACACGTAGAGAAATGTATGAATAGACAGTATAGGTTAGAAAAGGAGTGGTATGTAAAATGTATCACTTTCGAATAAAATAGAAAAAAATATAAACAAAGCGAAACAATTGCGCAGTAACAACATTGTAATAGGAAGATATAATGCGAGTAGAGCCGACCAAAATGTCGCTTTTACGAAATCCCATACTCGTCAGGACGAATCATGAATAATACACGCAGAGAAATGTATACTTAGACAGTATAGGTTAGAAAAGGCGTAGTATTTAAAATGTTTCATTTTCGAATAAAATAGAAAAAAATATAAACAAAGCGATACAATTGCGCAGTAACAACATTTGTAAGAGAGAGAGATATTGTGAGTAGAGCCAACCAAAATGGCGCATTTCGAAAGTCCACACCCGTCAGGACGAATCATAATTAATACACGGAGAGAAATGTATGCTTAGACAGTATAGGTTAGAAAAGGCGTGGTATGTAAAATGTTTCATTTTCGAATAAAATAGAAAAAAATATACACAAAGCGAAACAACCGCGTAGTAACAACATTGTAATAGGAAGATATAATGCGAGTAGAGCCGACCAAAAGGTCGCTTTTACGAAATCCCAAACCCGTCAGAAGGAATCATAATTAATACACGCAGAGAAATGAATGCTTAGGAAGGATAGGTTAGAAAAGACGTGGTATGTAAAATGTTTCATTTTCGAATAAAATAGAAGAATGTCTAAACAAAGCGATACAATTGCGCAGTAACAACATTGTAATAGGAAGATATAATGCGAGTAGAGCCGACCAAAATGACGCATTTCGAAATTCCACACACGACAGGATAAAGCATAATTAATTTACACAGAGAAATGTAAGAATGGACAGTATTGGTTAGAATAGGCGAGGTATGTAAAATGTTTCATTTTCGAATAAAATAGAAAAAAATATAAACAAAGCGAAACAATTGCGCAGTAACAACATTGTAATAGGAAGATATAATGCGAGTAGAGCCGACCAAAAGGTCGCTTTTACGAAATCCCATACCCGTCAGGACGAATCATAATTAATACACGCAGAGAAATGTATGAATAGACAGTATAGGTTAGAAAAGGCGTGGTATGTAAAATGTTTCATTTTCGAATAAAACAGAAAAAAATATAAACAAAGCGATACAATTGCGCAGAACCAACATTTGTAAGAGGGAGATATATTGTGAGTAGAGCCGACCAAAATGGCGCATTTACGAAGTCCCATACCTGTCAGGACGAAGCACAATTAATTTACGCAGAGAAATGAATGCATATAAATTATTGGCTATAAAAGGAGTGGTATGTAAAATGCTTCATTTTCGAAGAAAATAGAAGAATGTCTAAACAAAGCGAAACAATTGCGCAGTAACAACATTTGTAAGAGGGAGGTATAATGTGAGTAGAGCCGATCAAAATGTCGCTTTTACGAAATCCCACACCCGTCAGGACGAATCATAATTAATACACGGAGAGAAATGTATGCTTAGACAGTATAGGTTAGAAAAGGCGTGGTATGTAAAATGTATCACTTTCGATTAAAATAGAAAAAAAATATAAACAAAGCGAAACAACCTCGTAGTAACATCATTTGTAAGAGGGAGATATATTGTGAGTAGAGCCGACCAAAATGGCGCATTTCGAAATTCCACACCCGTCAGGGCGAATCATAAATAATACCTGCAGAGAAATGTATGCTTAAACATTATAGGCTATAAAAGGAGTGGTATGTAAAATGTTTCATTTTCGAATAAATTAGAAGAATGTCTAAGCAAAGCGATACAATTGCGCAGTAACAACATTTGTAAGAGGGAGATATATTGTGAGTAGAGCCGACCAAAATGGCGCAATTCAAATTACACACACGACAGGATGAAGCATAATTAATACACGCAGAGAAATGTATGCATGGACAGTATAGGTTAGAAAAGGGGTGGTATGTAAAATGTTTCATTTTCGAATAAAATAGAAAAAAATATAAACAAAGCGAAACAATTGCGCAGTAACAACATTGTAATAGGAAGATATAATGCGAGTAGAGCCGACCAAAAGGTCGCTTTTACGAAATCCCATACCCGTCAGAAGGAATCATAATTAATACACGCAGAGAAATGAATGCTTAGGAAGGATAGGTTAGAAAAGACGTGGTATGTAAAATGTTTCATTTTCGAATAAAATAGAAGAATGTCTAAACAAAGCGAAACAATTGCGCAGTAACAACATCGTAATAGGAAGATATAATGCGAGTAGAGCCGACCAAAATGGCGCATTTCGAAATTCCACACCATTCAGGACGAATCATAATTAATACACGCAGAGAAATGTATGCATGGACAGTGTAGGCTACAAAAGGAGTGGTATGTAAAATGTTTCATTTTCGAATAAAATAGAAAAAAATATAAACAAAGCGATACAATTGCGCAGTAACAACATTGTAATAGGAAGATATAATGCGAGTAGAGCCGACCAAAATGACGCATTTCGAAAGTCCACAACCGTCAGGACGAATCATAAATAATACACGCAGAGAAATGTATGCTTAGACAGTATAGGCTATAAAAGGAGTGGTATGTAAAATGTTTCATTTTCGAATAAATTAGAAGAATGTCTAAACAAAGCGATACAATTGCGCAGTAACAACATTTGTAAGAGGGAGATATAATGTGAGTAGAGCCGACCAAAATGGCGCAATTCAAATTACACACAAGACAGGATGAAGCATAATTAATATACGCAGAGAAATGTATGCATGGACAGTATAGGTTAGAAAAGGAGTGGTATGTAAAATGTTTCATTTTCGAATAAAATAGAAAAAAATATAAACAAAGCGAAACAATTGCGCAGTAACAACATTGTAATAGGAAGATATAATGCGAGTAGAGCCGACCAAAAGGTCGCTTTTACGAAATCCCATACTCGTCAGGACGAATCATAAATAATACACGCAGAGAAATGTATGAATAGACAGTATAGGTTAGAAAAGGCGTGGTATGTAAAATGTTTCATTTTCGAATAAAATAGAAGAATGTCTAAACAAAGCGATACAATTGCGCAGTAACAACATTTGTAAGAGGGAGATATAATGTGAGTAGAGCCGACCAAAATGGCGCAATTCAAATTACACACAAGACAGGATGAAGCATAATTAATATACGCAGAGAAATGTATGCATGGACAGTATAGGTTAGAAAAGGAGTGGTATGTAAAATGTTTCATTTTCGAATAAAATAGAAAAAAATATAAACAAAGCGAAACAATTGCGCAGTAACAACATTGTAATAGGAAGATATAATGCGAGTAGAGCCGACCAAAAGGTCGCTTTTACGAAATCCCATACTCGTCAGGACGAATCATATTTAATACACGCAGAGAAAGGTATGCATAGGAAGGATAGGTTAGAAAAGACGTGGTATGTAAAATGTTTCATTTTCGAATAAAATAGAAGAATGTCTAAACAAAGCGATACAATTGCGCAGTAACAACATTTGTAAGAGGGAGATATAATGTAATTAGAGCCGGCCAAAATGGCGCATTTCGAAATTCCACACACGAGAGTATGAAGCATAATTAATTTACGCAGAGAAATGTATGAATAGACAGTATAGGTTAGAATAGGCGAGGTATGTAAAATGTTTCATTTTCGAATAAAATAGAAAAAAATATAAACAAAGCGAAACAATTGCGCAGTAACAACATTGTAATAGGAAGATATAATGCGAGTAGAGCCAACCAAAATGGCGCATTTCGAAAGTCCACACCCGTCAGGACGAATCATAATTAATACACGGAGAGAAATGTATGCATATACAGTATAGGCTATAGAAGGAGTGGTATGTAAAATGTTTCATTTTCGAATAAAATAGAAGAATGTCTAAACAAAGCGATACAATTGCGCAGTAACAACATTGTAATAGGAAGATATAATGCGAGTAGAGCCGACAAAAATGTCGCTTTTACGAAATCCCATACCCGTCAGGACGAATCATAAATAATACACGCAGAGAAATGTATGAATAGACAGTATAGGTTAGAAAAGGCGTGGTATGTAAAATGTTTCATTTTCGAATAAAATAGAAGAATGTCTAAACAAAGCGAAACAATTGCGCAGTAACAACAATTGTAAGAGGGAGATATAATGTAATTAGAGCCGGCCACAATGGCGCATTTCGAAATTCCACACACGAGAGTATGAAGCATAATTAATTTACGCAGAGAAATGTATGAATAGACAGTATAGGTTAGAATAGGCGAGGTATGTAAAATGTTTCATTTTCGAATAAAATAGAAAAAAATATAAACAAAGCGAAACAATTGCGCAGTAACAACATTGTAATAGGAAGATATAATGCGAGTAGAGCCAACCAAAATGGCGCATTTCGAAAGTCCACACCCGTCAGGACGAATCATAATTAATACACGGAGAGAAATGTATGCATATACAGTATAGGCTATAGAAGGAGTGGTATGTAAAATGTTTCATTTTCGAATAAAATAGAAGAATGTCTAAACAAAGCGATACAATTGCGCAGTAACAACATTGTAATAGGAAGATATAATGCGAGTAGAGCCGACAAAAATGTCGCTTTTACGAAATCCCATACCCGTCAGGACGAATCATAAATAATACACGCAGAGAAATGTATGAATAGACAGTATAGGTTAGAAAAGGCGTGGTATGTAAAATGTTTCATTTTCGAATAAATTAGAAGAATGTCTAAACAAAGCGATACAATTGCGCAGTAACAACATTTGTAAGAGGGAGATATAATGTGAGTAGAGCCGACCAAAATGGCGCAATTCAAATTACACACAAGACAGGATGAAGCATAATTAATATACGCAGAGAAATGTATGCATGGATAGTATAGGTTAGAAAAGGAGTGGTATGTAAAATGTTTCATTTTCGAATAAAATAGAAAAAAATATAAACAAAGCGAAACAAATGCGCAGTAACAACATTGTAATAGGAAGATATAATGCGAGTAGAGCCGACCAAAATGTCGCTTTTACGAAGTCCCATACCCGTCAGGACGAATCATATTTAATACACTCAGAGAAATGTATGCATGGACAGTATAGGCTACAAAAGGATTGGTATGTAAAATGTTTCATTTTCGAATAAAATAGAAGAATGTCTAAACAAAGCGAAACAATTGCGCAGTAACAACAATTGTAAGAGGGAGATATAATGTAATTAGAGCCGGCCAAAATGGCGCATTTCGAAATTCCACACACGAGAGTATGAAGCATAATTAATTTACGCAGAGAAATGTATGAATAGACAGTATAGGTTAGAATAGGCGAGGTATGTAAAATGTTTCATTTTCGAATAAAATAGAAAAAAATATAAACAAAGCGAAACAATTGCGCAGTAACAACATTGTAATAGGAAGATATAATCCGAGTAGAGCCGACCAAAATGCCGCATTTACGAAGTCCCATACCTGTCAGGACGAAGCACAATTAATTTACGCAGAGAAATGAATGCATATAAAGTATAGGCTATAAAAGGATTGGTAAGTAAAGTGTTTCATTTTCGAACAAAATAGAAGAATGTCTAAACAAAGCGATACAACTGCGCAGTAACAACATTGTAATAGGAAGATATAATGCGAGTAGAGCCGACCAAAAGGTCGCTTTTACGAAATCCCATACCCGTCAGGACGAATCATGAATAATACACGCAGAGAAATGTATGCATGGACAGTATAGGTTAGAAAAGGAGTGGTATGTAAAATGTTTCATTTTCGAATAAAATAGAAAAAAATATAAACAAAGCGAAACAATTGCGCAGTAACAACATTGTAATAGGAAGATATAATGCGAGTAGAGCCGACCAAAAGGTCGCTTTTACGAAATCCCATACTCGTCAGGACGAATCATAAATAATACACGCAGAGAAATGTATGAATAGACAGTATAGGTTAGAAAAGGCGTGGTATGTAAAATGTTTCATTTTCGAATAAAATAGAAGAATGTCTAAACAAAGCGATACAATTGCGCAGTAACAACATTTGTAAGAGGGAGATATAATGTGAGTAGAGCCGACCAAAATGGCGCAATTCAAATTACACACAAGACAGGATGAAGCATAATTAATATACGCAGAGAAATGTATGCATGGACAGTATAGGTTAGAAAAGGAGTGGTATGTAAAATGTTTCATTTTCGAATAAAATAGAAAAAAATATAAACAAAGCGAAACAATTGCGCAGTAACAACATTGTAATAGGAAGATATAATGCGAGTAGAGCCGACCAAAATGTCGCTTTTACGAAGTCCCATACCCGTCAGGACGAATCATATTTAATACACGCAGAGAAATGTATGCATGGACAGTATAGGCTACAAAAGGATTGGTATGTAAAATGTTTCATTTTCGAATAAAATAGAAGAATGTCTAAACAAAGCGATACAATTGCGCAGTAACAACATTTGTAAGAGGGAGATATAATGTAATTAGAGCCGGCCAAAATGGCGCATTTCGAAATTCCACACACGAGAGTATGAAGCATAATTAATTTACGCAGAGAAATGTATGAATAGACAGTATAGGTTAGAATAGGCGAGGTATGTAAAATGTTTCATTTTCGAATAAAATAGAAAAAAATATAAACAAAGCGAAACAATTGCGCAGTAACAACATTGTAATAGGAAGATATAATGCGAGTAGAGCTGACCAAAATGACGCATTTCGAAAGTCCACACCCGTCAGGACGAATCATAATTAATACACGCAGAGAAAGCTATGCATAGGCTGGATAGGTTAGAAAAGGCGTGGAATGGAAAATGTTTCATTTTCGAATAAAATAGAAAAAAATATAAACTAAGCGAAACAACTGCATAGTTACAACATTTGTAAGAGGGAGATATATTGTGAGTAGAGCCGACCAAAATGGCGCATTTCGAAATTCCACACCCTTCAGGACGAATCATAAATAATACACGCAGAGAAATGTATGCATATACAGTATAGGCTATAGAAGTAGTGGTAAGTAAAGTGTTTCATTTTCGAATAAAATAGAAGAATGTCTAAACAAAGCGATACAATTGCGCAGTAACAACATTGTAATAGGAAGATATAATGCGAGTAGAGGCGACCAAAATGCCGCTTTTGCGAAGTCCCATACCTGTCAGGACGAAGCACAATTAATTTACGCAGAGAAATGAATGCATATAAAGTATAGGCTATAAAAGGATTGGTAAGTAAAGTGTTTCATTTTCGAACAAAATAGAAGAATGTCTAAACAAAGCGATACAATTGCGCAGTAACAACATTGTAATAGGAAGATATAATGCGAGTAGAGCTGACCAAAATGACGCATTTCGAAAGTCCACACCCGTCAGGACGAATCATAATTAATACACGCAGAGAAAGCTATGCATAGGCTGGATAGGTTAGAAAAGGCGTGGAATGGAAAATGTTTCATTTTCGAATAAAATAGAAAAAAATATAAACTAAGCGAAACAACTGCATAGTTACAACATTTGTAAGAGGGAGATATATTGTGAGTAGAGCCGACCAAAATGGCGCATTTCGAAATTCCACACCCTTCAGGACGAATCATAAATAATACACGCAGAGAAATGTATGCATATACAGTATAGGCTATAGAAGGAGTGGTAAGTAAAGTGTTTCATTTTCGAATAAAATAGAAGAATGTCTAAACAAAGCGATACAATTGCGCAGTAACAACATTGTAATAGGAAGATATAATGCGAGTAGAGGCGACCAAAATGCCGCTTTTGCGAAGTCCCATACCTGTCAGGACGAAGCACAATTAATTTACGCAGAGAAATGAATGCATATAAAGTATAGGCTATAAAAGGATTGGTAAGTAAAGTGTTTCATTTTCGAATAAAATAGAAGACTGTCTAAACAAAGCGATACAATTGCGCAGTAACAACATTGTAATAGGAAGATATAATGCGAGTAGAGGCGACCAAAATGCCGCTTTTACGAAGTCCCATACCTGTCAGGACGAAGCACAATTAATTTACGCAGAGAAATGAATGCATATAAAGTATAGGCTATAAAAGGATTGGTAAGTAAAGTGTTTCATTTTCGAACAAAATAGAAGAATGTCTAAACAAAGCGATACAATTGCGCAGTAACAACATTGTAATAGGAAGATATAATGCGAGTAGAGCTGACCAAAATGACGCATTTCGAAAGTCCACACCCGTCAGGACGAATCATAATTAATACACGCAGAGAAAGCTATGCATAGGCTGGATAGGTTAGAAAAGGCGTGGAATGGAAAATGTTTCATTTTCGAATAAAATAGAAAAAAATATAAACTAAGCGAAACAACTGCATAGTTACAACATTTGTAAGAGGGAGATATATTGTGAGTAGAGCCGACCAAAATGGCGCATTTCGAAATTCCACACCCTTCAGGACGAATCATAAATAATACACGCAGAGAAATGTATGCATATACAGTATAGGCTATAGAAGGAGTGGTAAGTAAAGTGTTTCATTTTCGAATAAAATAGGAGACTGTCTAAACAAAGCGATACAATTGCGCAGTAACAACATTGTAATAGGAAGATATAATGCGAGTAGAGGCGACCAAAATGCCGCTTTTACGAAGTCCCATACCTGTCAGGACGAAGCACAATTAATTTACGCAGAGAAATGAATGCATATAAAGTATAGGCTATAAAAGGATTGGTAAGTAAAGTGTTTCATTTTCGAACAAAATAGAAGAATGTCTAAACAAAGCGATACAATTGCGCAGTAACAACATTGTAATAGGAAGATATAATGCGAGTAGAGCTGACCAAAATGACGCATTTCGAAAGTCCACACCCGTCAGGACGAATCATAATTAATACACGCAGAGAAAGCTATGCATAGGCTGGATAGGTTAGAAAAGGCGTGGAATGGAAAATGTTTCATTTTCGAATAAAATAGAAAAAAATATAAACTAAGCGAAACAACTGCATAGTTACAACATTTGTAAGAGGGAGATATATTGTGAGTAGAGCCGACCAAAATGGCGCATTTCGAAATTCCACACCCTTCAGGACGAATCATAAATAATACACGCAGAGAAATGTATGCATATACAGTATAGGCTATAGAAGGAGTGGTAAGTAAAGTGTTTCATTTTCGAATAAAATAGAAGAATGTCTAAACAAAGCGATACAATTGCGCAGTAACAACATTGTAATAGGAAGATATAATGCGAGTAGAGGCGACCAAAATGCCGCTTTTGCGAAGTCCCATACCTGTCAGGACGAAGCACAATTAATTTACGCAGAGAAATGAATGCATATAAAGTATAGGCTATAAAAGGATTGGTAAGTAAAGTGTTTCATTTTCGAACAAAATAGAAGAATGTCTAAACAAAGCGATACAATTGCGCAGTAACAACATTGTAATAGGAAGATATAATGCGAGTAGAGCTGACCAAAATGACGCATTTCGAAAGTCCACACCCGTCAGGACGAATCATAATTAATACACGCAGAGAAAGCTATGCATAGGCTGGATAGGTTAGAAAAGGCGTGGAATGGAAAATGTTTCATTTTCGAATAAAATAGAAAAAAATATAAACTAAGCGAAACAACTGCATAGTTACAACATTTGTAAGAGGGAGATATATTGTGAGTAGAGCCGACCAAAATGGCGCATTTCGAAATTCCACACCCTTCAGGACGAATCATAAATAATACACGCAGAGAAATGTATGCATATACAGTATAGGCTATAGAAGGAGTGGTAAGTAAAGTGTTTCATTTTCGAATAAAATAGAAGAATGTCTAAACAAAGCGATACAATTGCGCAGTAACAACATTGTAATAGGAAGATATAATGCGAGTAGAGGCGACCAAAATGCCGCTTTTGCGAAGTCCCATACCTGTCAGGACGAAGCACAATTAATTTACGCAGAGAAATGAATGCATATAAAGTATAGGCTATAAAAGGATTGGTAAGTAAAGTGTTTCATTTTCGAACAAAATAGAAGAATGTCTAAACAAAGCGATACAATTGCGCAGTAACAACATTGTAATAGGAAGATATAATGCGAGTAGAGCTGACCAAAATGACGCATTTCGAAAGTCCACACCCGTCAGGACGAATCATAATTAATACACGCAGAGAAAGCTATGCATAGGCTGGATAGGTTAGAAAAGGCGTGGAATGGAAAATGTTTCATTTTCGAATAAAATAGAAAAAAATATAAACTAAGCGAAACAACTGCATAGTTACAACATTTGTAAGAGGGAGATATATTGTTAGTAGAGCCGACCAAAATGGCGCATTTCGAAATTCCACACCCTTCAGGACGAATCATAAATAATACACGCAGAGAAATGAATGCATATAAAGTATAGGCTATAAAAGGATTGGTAAGTAAAGTGTTTCATTTTCGAACAAAATAGAAGAATGTCTAAACAAAGCGATACAATTGCGCAGTAACAACATTGTAATAGGAAGATATAATGCGAGTAGAGCTGACCAAAATGACGCATTTCGAAAGTCCACACCCGTCAGGACGAATCATAATTAATACACGCAGAGAAAGCTATGCATAGGCTGGATAGGTTAGAAAAGGCGTGGAATGGAAAATGTTTCATTTTCGAATAAAATAGAAAAAAATATAAACTAAGCGGAACAACTGCATAGTTACAACATTTGTAAGAGGGAGATATATTGTGAGTAGAGCCGACCAAAATGGCGCATTTCGAAATTCCACACCCTTCAGGACGAATCATAAATAATACACGCAGAGAAATGTATGCATATACAGTATAGGCTATAGAAGGAGTGGTAAGTAAAGTGTTTCATTTTCGAATAAAATAGAAGACTGTCTAAACAAAGCGATACAATTGCGCAGTAACAACATTGTAATAGGAAGATATAATGCGAGTAGAGGCGACCAAAATGCCGCTTTTACGAAGTCCCATACCTGTCAGGACGAAGCACAATTAATTTACGCAGAGAAATGAATGCATATAAAGTATAGGCTATAAAAGGAGTGGTAAGTAAAGTGTTTCATTTTCGAACAAAATAGAAGAATGTCTAAACAAAGCGATACAATTGCGCAGTAATAACATTTGTAATAAGGAGATATAATGGGAGTAGAGGCGTCCAATACGTCGCTTTTTCGTAATTCAGGACGAAGCATAATTATTCCTCGCAGTGAAGTTTTTATAAGTGGTTCACTTGATATAAAGAGAAATGTCGCGTGAAATCATATTACTTCGTATCGTATCGTTTAAGCAGGCAAGGTTACTCTTAATTCGACAGATATTTTAGATTTTTCTAGAATTTGAAATATATAGTCCAATTTTTTAAGTAAGCAAGTTAGTGGTTATTATTTAATAAAGAACACATTGGATTGTGTCTGATGTGAATTATTTTTATTTTCATATTCTTGAGTAATATTTGACAAATCTTTTTTATCTGGTTGTTGTACAAATATTTGTTTTTATTATATTAATATAATGCAATATGGCATTGCTGTAAACATATGATGATCTTGTTATCATCTTGTATGCTTCGCAAATAACCTAATTTAATATTTAAGTCAAGAAAATTTGTTTCGTAAAAAATTCGGAGTTTAACACCATGCAGGCTAGGTGCCGGCATGCAATTATACGTGATTATACTATTTAGTCCCTCTTTAGAAATTTGGAAATTTTATTATATTTCTCGAAACATTTTGGAATAACGAATAACTTTATATGGTACATTATTGAATATTTATCAACAAATTTCATTCATACAATGAAAAGAAAATTTAGTTTTATTAGTTCTATTTGAAAGATTGTATTGAACTTTGAAATTTCTACCATCGCTTGACCTGGTGCAAAAAGAAATATTAACGTCAGTTAATGTGTTTCATCATATCATACAAATCTGTATAAAATTGTTTTTAATAACTTCTGTCTCACTCCAGATATTCCAATTTTTGGTGATGAAAAGATCATCCCTTAGATGTTTATATAAAGAATTAAAAATATTTGTATATTTCTAATAAAAATATGGAAAAGCTCAATAAATATATATATATATATATATATATATATATATATATATGTTTATTGTATATTATATTAATTTATAATATATATATATATATATATATATATATATATATATATAAATATATGCATATATATATAGATTTTTTCCAAATATGTGTATATATATAGTACATACAATAATTAATAGAGAATATCATTCACAGAGAATAATTAACCAACGTCTAAGACTCCGAGGACACCATTTTCACAGGGAAACTCCGAATACATCAGGATCCGAGTGTTGCGGCGTGCTTTATGACGAAGTTTATGAAAATGTTCACCGCGGGAGGGCTGACATAGCACGATGAAGGTATATACCGAGAAGGAATTTAAAGGAAGAGGATCCCGGGGGGTGCACCGGTCGACGTATCGTAACGCCTTCTCTCCTCTTCTCGAGCAGGTGACTTGGTTCCTGCCACCGACGCTCCCTCAGGAGTCCGCGTATGACGCTCCCAGATATTACTGTATAATTTAAGGATATTTCACTCACTCACTTACTCACTCTCTCTCTCTCTCACACACACACACACACACACACACGCACATATACACTCTTTCACTCTATCTTATTCGCTCTTTCGTTTTATAAAACCTGCACACCACTGGATTTGAAGATGCGAATAGCTCCACGAAGAAGCGTACTCTTTCATGAACAAAGGAGAATTAGAAATGTTAGAAAGAACTAGTTCTACTCTCTCTCTCTCTCTCTCTCTCTCTCTCTCTCTCTCTCTCTCTCTCTCTCTCTTTCTCACAAACATCATCTCTATGTAATACCTACATACGTATAATAATTTCACACATATGTGAAATGCATACGTATAATAATTTCGAAATGTCGAAAAATTGAAAATAACGCACGACGTATTCCTATAAAATAAAAAATCTTGCGACTCTACAAAAACTCTCATATATATAACTAACTTCATTTTCTATTCGTTCGAAATAAATTATAATCTTAAAAGTGAGAGATAGCGGTTAAAAAAAGGATTCACCATCATTTCATATTTTCGTTCAAATCATCCCATAACTTATGTTATACGACAAATTCTTTTAAAATGAAAATGTTCTTTTATCTTTATTTTAGATAGATAAATTTCTATCCCCAAAATGAATTATTATTTTAAGATTAAGGGAAAAATGAGAGAAAAGAAAAATTAAAAAGAAACGGAAAAGAAAGATAAAGAAAAATGATTTCCTATGAATTCTTCGTAAATAAGATCGATCATTTGGCACCGATAAGACAGCCAAGATGACACGAGGAAGGAATTTCAAAAAAAACAAGAAAAGAATACGAAACATAGAAGGAACGAATGTATAGAAAGTAAAAGAGAAAGTTAGAAAAAGGGAAAGAGAGAGAAAAAGAGAAAGAGAGACAGAGACGGAGAGATACCACTAAGGGTGATGTTTCATACAATGGCTGCACCGAGGCGTGTCGTCGAAAGAACGAGGACAACAATGTTACGTCGGTGATGATGCGATGAAACGGAGCTGAAACCAGGACGCGAGAACAGATATCCGGTTATGTCCAACAGGATATCGTTTTCGTGAGATTCACACACATAGGAAAAAGAGAAAATACTGCGAACACCTCCCCTCTGCACATACACACACACACACACACACACACACATATATATATATATATATCTTTTGGCAAAGGAAAACCACAAGCGATAGAAACGTTGAAAATAGTGAGTAGAACGTGTGTATCGCTTGGGAAAAGGACATAAAGAGAGAAAAAGAGAAAGAGAGAGAAATAGAAAAAGAGAGGTTAAACTTTGGGGATATAGAAATAGACGACAAGATTCTCCACGCTTTATGTGTGTTGTATCCATTGTACGATGACAAATCGTACATCGACCGAGCACGAGCCGCTTATCCATCAACATCAAGCTCGTAACGCTGTTGTTGTAGCCTTCCTTGGCAAAGGAAGGAAGGAAGGAAGGAGGGAAAGGGAAAGAAAGAGAGAGAGAGAGTAATGGTGGAGAGGAAAGGGCGGGGGAGGTGTAGTCGATAGAATCACGCCTCCGGCTTGCTGGACATGAAATCGCCACCGTGAACGAGAATCGTCTTAGCTCTCGACCATCGTTCGAGGATTACGAAAGACGAATGCTTCTGAATGTTCCAATTCCTTTCCTTCTGTCGATTAGTTGATATAAAAGAAAAAAAAAAAGGGAAGAAAGAAATTCGATGATATCATCGATCGATTAGTATATATCGATCTTGATAATCGTCAGTTTGATCAATTATCATTTTCGAATTTAACAACGTGAATTCTGGCAAGTAGTTTTTCATGGTCACTTTTTTTCTTATTTGCTTTCTTAATCTTTTTTCTCTTTTTTTATTCATTCATTTATTTTTTTTCTTTTTGATCTTCTTCTATCCTGACTTCTATCTTGATATTTAGAGAAATCAATTTTGATCATATTTAAAAAATATTATGCATAATGTGTAACTTGATTATATTTAGTATGATTTTACTATACCGAATATGACTTATGAACTAATAATCACTATTGCATAATAAAAAAAAAAAAAATGAAATAAGTTTGAAGAAATTTGCAGATAGAGATAAGGGCTTTTAAAATTTACGTAATGTCACGTAAAAGATTTGACAAAAATTTAACGAAGTTAACGTAAATATATTACGTTGAAAAAACGTTTTAATAAAACTTTTTATAAACTTTTAAAAAAACTTTTTTAATCATATGCAATAAGCGATTAAGATGTATGTAATACGATCCTTTTCTCCTCTTTTTCTTTGATTTCTCTTCGATTTCTTTCTATCTCGATATAATAACGTATTCAAACGATCTAAACCATCGATAATTTGTTAAATTAATTGAAAAATTAAAAAAAAAAAAAGAAACTTTTTAAATTAACAAAGAAATCGAAGTTATGATTGAAACTATAATAAAAATACATTTCAATTTCCATCGGTAAAAATCAATGAAAAACCATGAACCGTGAACGATAAACCATGAACCGTGAAACGTGAACACTTTATTTGCTTTTACGAACCCAATGATTTTTAACGTTGACATATGATAACAGGAGCAATAAATATCCTTTATATTTGTCCCAAATAAAGGGATTAATTATTATTATCGTCTCGCTCTTCATATCGGTCTTTCCTATCTCTATCTCTGTCTCTGTCTCTGTCTCTGTCTCCGTCTCTTTCACACACACACACATACACACAGACACTCGTCACGATGCTCGACGTATAGTGTTACCCATGACAAAGGGTTCACTGTCACGCGTCTGGAATGGAAAAAAAGAAAAAAAAAGAAGAAAAATAAGTAGAAGAAGAAAAAAATCAAGAAGAGAAAGAGAAAGAAAAATTAAAAGAAAAAGAAGAGTAGAAACTGACGAAGCGAGGCGAAACGTGATAAAAAATTAATGCATTCAATTGTTTGTACATGGCACTCTTGTTCAATCATTCGCATGGAAGATCAATCCTTTCTCTATGTCTCTCTCGTTCACTCCCTCTCTCTCTCTCTCTCTCTCTCTCTCTCTCTCTCTGATGTCATCCGTGTATCAAAGCAAGAATATAGTAAGCGTGCGAAAAGCCACAAAGACGATGGTTCAGTGAACATACACAATACAAACATAGTATTTCTCTCGTACATTGAATATCTCCTTCTATTCTATCATTCACGCTTACACGATTCAAAAGCTATTACTTAAGTTAGACCTAGCTTTTTCTCCTTCTCTCTCTCTCTCTCTCTCTCTCTCTCTCTCTCTCTCTCTCTCTCTCTCTCTCTCTCTCCTTTCACAGTTACATATGTTTGTATATGCATTTATGTATCTATTTGTTTACGTTGAACCGTTAGGAATACTACTACGGTAAACACGTTAGACAGCTTTCTCGTAAGATTCTTTTATGGTTAAATAGGAATACTGTACCGGATGTCTTTCTACAACTGATAACAGTAATAATAATGATAATATTACTGTCTTCAATCGTCAAATAATATATATATATATATATATATATATATATATATATATATATATAGAGAGAGAGAGAGAGAGAGAGAGAGAAAGACTAGAAAGTAACCTAAGTCATATCGCTTTCCCCTATATCGAAACTCCGACTTATTCTTTTTATAAATATTGGAAACTATTGATAAATTTGGATCAACTATAATACTTCAGAATAACGCTACGAAACTATAGTATCAAAGTCAATCATTCTTTTTTATTGTGCGTTAATAAGTTACACGTTGATTTCTTTCTTTTTTCTTTTCTTTTTTTTTTTTTTAATGGTTCTAACATGTTTTTATTGTCGATGTATAACTTTGATTTCTAAATTATTCGTAATTATTCATTTTTTACTTCTAATTCATAAAGATAAGGTAGAAGTAACAATATATATATATATATATTTTTTTTAATTGTCTCCCAAAAAGGAATAATAAACAACGACGTGTTTCTAAAACAATTTTCGTTTCCAAACTCGAACGCTTTTAATTGAATATTTTGATACAATCAAACTGTTTTTATTAATTTTTAAATTATAAACGATCGGAAACAATAAGAGAAAGAAAAGATCGTGACTTCACGAATCGATAGAAGCAAGACCGATAAAAATAATGAGAAAAGAGAATGAAACGGAACAAAATTTCCTAAAAAAAAGAAAAAAGAAACATTTCAAAACGTTTATTTGATAAAAAGAATATATACAAAAGAAATCAAATATACTTGACTTTTATAAAAAAAGAACTAATTAAAAGTGCTTTAAAATTTATTACCTTATTATCAATATATTTGCAATAAATACTTTTATATTTTAAAGTATATTACATGTTTAAATAAAACAATTCATTATATATGTCTGTTTTAATTTTTCATATATATAAAAAAACAGATAAATAAAAAATAAAAATAAAAATAAAAAAAAATATTATATTAGGCAGTCTTAATATACAAGAAATATGGAGAACTTATTCTAAATCAATCATTTTCGATACTTTTATCGTAAATTCAAAATGTTTTTCACTGCCACTTATTTATTTATTTTTCTTTTTTTTTCATGAATTGAATTTTGTCAAAACAGGTTTTTATATGACAAATCAGAGAATATTTTGTCGTCAAAAAATTAATTTTAATGTTTTAACAACATTAAGAAAGGTTGTAACAAGGAAAACGAATTGTGAGTCAGATTTCGATCACTTCTCTCTCTCTCTCTCTCTCTCTCTCTCTCTCTCTTCCCCTCTTTCTCTTTCTCTCTCTCTTTGTCTCTCTATCTCTCTTTCTCTCTCTCTCTCTCTCTCTCTCTCTCTCTCTCTGTCTCTCTACATATATATTTTAAAGGTTAATCTAAGCTTTCAATATGTTAACTACATAACAACTAAGAAAGAGAAAGAGAGAGAGAGAGAGAGAGAGGGAGGGAGAAAGAGAGAGAAAGAATAATACATTATAAAAAATTATACGATACAATAAAAAAAAAAAACTAATATACATTTGTATAAACCTATACTTTTTCTCGATCGAAAAAGAAAAAAGGAAAGAAAAAAAAACAAATTAGACTGAGTCTTTTCCATTCGAATTATTTACGTGCAACGACAACGTGACCGATAATCGTTCTGCAACGCTAAGTAAAGCACGTGTTCAGAACTGGGAAAGCAATGGGATATATAACGTAAGGGTTACAAGAAGAGAAACGATGGTAGAAAATATCGCGAATGCACGATCGACTGAACCATTTAAGAGTTGTCGATGGTTGGTTGGTTGGTTGGTTACCTTGCTAGCAGAGTTGCGTACGTGTCCTGCTACGCGGAAATGTTTTAGCAAAGAGGAAGAAAAAGAAGAGAAAGAATAAGAAGGAGAAGAAGAAGAAGAAGAAGAAGAAGAAGAAGAAGAATATATCGAATGAAAATATGGGACGAAGAATATCTCGAGAATATATCTCTCGTGAGTTGCACCAGAAAGAGAGAGAGAGACAGAGAGAGAAAGAGAGAGAGAGAGAGAGAGAGAGAGAGAGAGAGATAAATAGATAGAGAGAGAGAAAGAGAGAAAGAAAGAGAGATAGATAGATAGATAAAGAGAGAGAGAGAGAAAGAGAGATAGATAGATAGATAGATAAAGAGAGAGAGAGAGAGAGAGAGAGAGAGAGAGAGAGATATTATTTCGCCTCCAAGCACCAAACTGGTGTATTCCTTAGCAGAGTGGCCAACCTCTCGAGAGTTAAATATGGGAGCAGCTTGCGCAATCTGATATTGACGTAGAGTGTATAATTTTAGGTGTTTTACTATCCGGCAGGCTGTAGACGTTTGAGATATAGAGCATGCCTTTGGCTTGAAACATGGCACCAAGTTATCGAGATGGCACGTTCGATAACGGAACCAGATCCTTGAATTTAATCGGACGGAAGGACGACTGTGACCCCGAACCAGAGAGAGAGAGAGAGAGAGAGAGAGAGAGAGAGAGAGAGAGAGAGAGAGAGAGAGAAGGATGTACAAAAATAATAATACTTGAACATCAAATTAGAAATAAATAGAAAGTGAATAAAACAATGTGATTAATATATTATACTTAGAAGGTTGACAGTATCGAAGTTTCTTGAATGATCGATATGATACGTCTCTTTTCGATGGAGTACATATAACATTTTAGAAAAGAAACATAATGATTTTACGTACTTATCGATTAATCTTATGAAACTCTTTCTCTAAAAGTGTACATATCTACGTATCTATCTTCATATATGTGTATGTGTGTGTGTGTATATATACGTATATAAATATATATATATATATATATATATATATATATATATATATATATAGTGTCTAAGATATTACAACTGAAATCACGCCTACTTTTCTTTATCGAATACGATCAAATGTCAATAGACATCCAAGACTTTGAAACGTTCTGACCGGGGAATATTCGTACGATCGTGATATATCACACGTTTCATTTCATTCTTTATAATTATTGTTATTCATCTTATTATTCTCGATGTTATCAATAAGATATTTTCTCTCTCTCTCTCTCTCTCTCTTTCTCTTTTATAAGGGACAAATATTTTCTTTGAAAAGAAAAAAGAAAGTCCTATACCGTCCCAAAAAAAAGGAAAAAAGAAAGAAGAAAAAAAAACAAAAATCATAAATCAACCCTTATCCGTCGGCTTACCAATACGTACCTATGTATTGTATTGTTTGTACATAAAATACATACAAACGTCCTTGCAATTTTCATTAGTGCGAATATTATGGTAGCGCATGCCTTCTCACGTTTCTCTTATGCGAGACAATGCCCGATGATCTTCAATCTCTTTGGAGAGTAAAATAGTTATATGATCTACGTTCACCACCCACCTATACACCCACCGCACTGTGAGTAAACACGAATAAATGCGATCGTTGGTAAAACAAAGATGAAAGGCAGACAGAAATAGTGAAAAAGAGGTAGAGAGAGAGAGAGAGAGAGAGAGAGAGAGAAAAAAAAAGAGAGAAAGAGATAGAGAGAAAGAGAGAGAAAGAGAGAAAATGAGAGAGAAAGAATAAAAGAGATAGAGAGAGAGAAAGAGAAAGAGAGAGAGAGAGAGAGAGAGACAGAAAGAGAGAGAAAGAGAGAGAGAAAATGAGAGAGAAAGAATAAGAGAGATAGAGAGAGAGAATGGGAGAAATAGAGTAAAAGAGATAGATAGAGAGAGAGAGAGAGAGAGAGGAGAGACAGAGATAAAGAGATAGATGATCTTCGTCCCAGTCGATTCACACGAATACACACATAGGCACAATTACAAGTTCGTATTTGAGCATGCGAATTGTCGATCGCGATGTTACGAGCAAAGGATAAGCAGGCAAAGCGCTGACGGTTATGTCAGCTGCCTACGCATATATTCGTCCACGTCGATTTCGAAGCGGGAGTTATACCAAGAGATACGGCAGATAGTGACGGTAATTTACCGTCATTATGGATGGCCAGGAGTGCCTGAGGGCCATGAGTATGATCTCATGCCCGTTTTGGAAGACCTTTATATACCTGTATACGTATGTATCAACCACGCAGCTCGATTAACCATTCTCATTAACCAACATCCCAATCATAGAGGATCGACTCTCTCGATCGGTGTGAACACCTTCCGGCTATTCGAAATCTACTTGTCGAACTTTGTTTTCAAGTAGACTACTTAAGTGAGTACTTTGTTCCTTTACTAAATCTCTCTCTCTCTCTCTCTCTCTCTCTCTCTCTCCCGCTCTCTCTTGCTCTATCATTTTTATTTTAAATATCAGTATACATTAGTATTATATATATATATATATATATGCATGTATAAATTAATTAATACATTGTTGATCGATTTGTTTATTTTAACAAGAGAAAAAAATGCGTTAATCGGTAAGAGACGAGGGTGTCGATTGTCGCATTTCCGAACGAAATGAAGTGGTTGTGTCAAGAAGGGACGAGAAGGACTTTTCCGAAGGAAGTAACGTGAGAGTTTCGAGGTTGGATGTTGAGACTCGAGGGTTGATTACATTACGACGTAAAACCTACTCCCTCTCTCTCATTCTCTCTCACTCTCACTCTTTCTCTTTCTATCTCATATTTTTTCTCATTCTCGCTTTCTCTCTCTCTCTCTCTCTTTCTCTCATTCTCGCTCGCTCTCTCTCTCTCTCTCTCTCTCTCTCTCTGTCTCTCTCTTTCTCTTTTTCTTTTTCTTTCCCACAGATACACATACACGACACACACACATATATACACATCATATAATTAACATCGTTAAAAACATGAATATAAAATAAATTGTAAATAATTATACTCGGTGTGACATTAACGAAGGTAATGGCTGAAAAGGTAACATACCTAAATAAATTTTCACGATAACAATTTTAACTCATATATAAACAAAAAAAAAAAAGAAAAAAAAGAATTTAAGAAAAACAATAGTAAAAAAGAAAATAAGAAAATATTCGGCGTTAAACGTTCCCCTTGTAATTAAAATGTTTCGATAATCTCCACGATCACGTTTTCTTATTAAATTTACGTTCGAATTATAAATGAACTACATATATATTATATAATATATTATATATTATAATATTATATCAATATATAATATATAGTTATATACATATATATAGTATAATATTATTAATATAAAAAGTAATATCATGATATAATACAATAATTTTAGTACTATATAATATGATTGTATAAAATTTGTATAAGATATTGTTATATAATATACAATATATTTTATAGTCTTACATACAAAATACACATACACATACAAATAAAAAAATATATATATATATAAAGATATATATAATATATATAAAAAAAAAAAAATATATATATATATATATATATATATATAAACAATATTACATATGTATTGTATTATATAATAAGATGAAACATTCTCATTCTCTCTCTCTCTCTCTCTCTCTTTTTGATCGAAATAATTCTCTTTCTTTAAAAGATGCGAAACAAAACAAATAACTATTTAATATTAACGATAACTATGGTATTACTAATCCAACAATTTTAATGAACGTACAAGGCACAAAACGTGTTAATTTACGAGTTCAAACGGGGGGAACCGGGGAGAATGGGGTAAATCTTGTCGAAATTCATGGCAAAGCACCGATCGTAAAATCTATAATAGCTACCGACGAAAATTAACGACACTAAAATCAAGCTTTTATCTCTGTTTTATAACGTCATTCCTTGCAATTTTCTATCCCATTCAGGATCATACTTTCGACGTAACGTAAAGGCCTAAGAGAGAGTCTCGTTTATCTCATGATTGACCTCATAAATTGTCGAATAATAAAATAAAACGGAACTGTCTTGTTCGAAATGGAGATCGTCTAAGAACCACATATATATATATATATATATATATATATACATATACATATGCATATGCATATGCATATACGTACATGTATTATCCGTCGTTTTACTGGGAAAAAGAAGAAAAAAGAAAAAATAAGAAAAGAAAAGAAAAAATATATAACGAAAGAGACGATTAAAGAGAAAAAAAAAGATTTCTAATCCCTACCGTTTATCTTTAAGCACCGATCTTTAAGTACCATCCTTCGAGTCTTCTCTTTAATTTAAAAGTCGATAATCGAGAACTATCTCTCTTTCTCTCTTTTTCTATCTATCTATTTATTAATCTATCTTTCTTCTCTCTCTTTCTATCTATATATTTATTATTTTATCTCTCTTCCTCTCTCTCTCTCTCTCTCTCTCTCTCTCTCACTCTTTCTTTTTTTCATTTTCAAACTTATCCAGAACTTTATTACATTAAGAAAGATTAGTATGTATATACCGGTTTCTAATCTCATGAAAGGATTAGGGAACCATTGAAAAGATATGAGACACGATCTTCAAGCGACAGAGCCTGCCAATCGTTTCTACGATCGGCTATTATAATACTGAAATGGCTCCATTAAGAACGTTCACGCGCTATTGGAGCCGTATGCTTCCCCTTCTTTTTTTTTTCTTTCTTTCTCTTTCTCTCATTTTATTCGTTCATATTTATTCTTTCTTTTTCTCTTTCCCTTCCTCTTTCCTTTCCCCTCTCTCTCTATCTTTATCTCTCTCTCTCTCTCTCTCTCTCTCTCTCTCTTTTTCTCTCTTTCTCTCTTTTTCATCTTCCTCGAACTTTTCTCTAGATGACGCCAACTAGGAAAGTGCACTATATAGATCGTTCAACATTTAACATCGTTTCCATTAGGCTAACGACCTTGAAGGTCCGATAAAGTATTCGCCCTACCGATAATCGCTGCGTGATTTCAAGTTTAACGACCGCAATATAATATTGTCGCCAAGTGAAGGGAACGAAATAAAAAAAAAAAAAAAACAAAAGAAAGAGAAAAAAAGAAGTAAAAAAGATAGATAGATAGATAGAAAGAGAAAGAGAGAGAGAGGGGGGGGGAGAGAGAGAGAGAGAGCGAGAACATTCCAAATGTCTCGTAAAAGGATAAAAATCTAATTAAAAACCCAACTGCTAATCCTTAGGAAAGAAAGAAAGGACACAATGTGATCTAATTGATCGAAGAAAAAAACTCGTTCCCTTCTCTACTATAGTAAAAATGTACGCCGATCGAACGAACGGTAATCCACGCAAATGAATACTTTACAATGTTCAAAGCCGGATTAGCATGTAATTATTACCTGCGGAATCGAACCAAGTTATTTTAACGAGAGACAGAAAATGTGCCGTTAAATAATCGTGTGCTTGGTATGTAATCGTATATAAAATAAACGTGAATATAACGTACGATGATCTCGGCCTTTGATATCGTCGGTGCTTAATTAAATTTGATAATTAGTAGAAATGATATTCGATTTATATATACATGCATATATATATATATATATGTATATATATACATATGTGTATCGTTCGAAATGAAAATACGAAGAAAATTTACGAACGTGTTTCGAACGTGAAAATAATTATTGAAAAGGAATGAAATTATTTATGAAAGTTATAAATATAAATATATATAAAAAAAAAAAAGAAGAAATGGAGATAATATAATGAGTCCTTTCTGTTTCTTCTTTCTTTTTCCTTTTCTTCTTTTTTTTCTCTTTCTTTTTTTTTTTTTTTTTTTTGTATTTTTCACTCCTTTTTTTTGATTAAAGTAGCAGCAAAGATCAACGTCGTGGCGCCGACCAACGGAGACGATAGGAAACATCGGCGTCGCGACGTCGATGTTTCCAGGAGTCACCGCCAGATCGAGATAGGCGGCTCGTTCTAAAATGACACCGGGTATAACGTGCCGATAAAACAGAAATCTGTAAAGTCATTGCTCTGACAGATTAGAGTTAGAGGATGGTATCATCGTCATCACCGTTCGAATGCAAACACATAACAATATGTGCGTGACGATATCAACAACCTTCGATTCGTAAAGTTCAAAACGCAATTAACTCTTTGACGAATCCGATGGATGTTTATTCGCGTCAAATATTAACGTTTATACACGTGCAAAATCAATAAATTTTTACGAAACATCGGTAAACTAAGCTTTATACGCGCGTACGTATATACTCCGATCGTGTTTTTATCTTTCTTTTTGTTTTTCTTTTTCTTGTTTGTTTTCTATTCTCGATAGAAATTGTGATTTCGATTAATACACTGTATTTATTATATATATATATGTGTGTGTGTGTGTGTATATAAATGAAATTATCTTCATATTATTTAATTTCGATTAAATAATATTTTTAAAATCAAATTAATAACGCAATTCGCTATTATAATGTTATCTAAAAAATCACAGTTTATTAATAACCGTTGATTGTTGCTTTTTACTGAACTGTGCGATTAAAGTGAATTAAAATTGAACAAAAAAAAAAGAAGAGAAAGAAAGTACAAATTTTTTTTTTTTTTTTTTTTTAATAGCTACAGTGCCACGTCGGTCATCAATAATCGATTTTCCTCGAAAATAATAAAAAGTTAATTAATCATATCAATTCTTTAACAATTATTGACGATATGAAAAAATATAATGAAATTTTGTCATTTCTTTGTATTGGAATCAATTATGAAATATATTAAATGGACGTATCGATTTATATCAAATAAACATTGAATTCGATGCGTTAACTTGAATAATAAAACGATCTCGAGAAAATATGCAAGTCTAAATTAAAATAAAAGAAAGTATATATACGAGGCGACAAACTGTAAATAATTATCTTTTCCCTGCTCTTCTTTCCTCTCAACCCCACTCCACACACCCCATGCTTCCATCCCTATTATTGGTACATACACATATAACATGTACGTGTACATCGAATGTGATTTTTGAAGTATCGATCAACATCCCAAGCTTTACTTAATCAGCAGACACTTTACACAACTTAACCAACTCTCACATTCATTATGACGTATACGGTTCGACAATCAACGAAACCATGAAATCGTGGCAATCGAAGCAACGAGCTCGATTTTCACGCGTTCACAGCTTTCTAAAGCTACCGAAAGCACGATATAAAGAGGAAGGATCGTGGTGAAAATAAAAAAAGGAGAAAAAGAAAAAAAAACAAAAAAGGAAAAAAAATAAAGGGAGGAACAGAGAAAGAGAGAGAGAGAGAGGGAGAGAGGGAGAGGGAGAGGGAGAGAGAGGTGTGAGAGCTCGATTCCGTCTGGCGTAGTCGTTCGAAACGATCGAAGGGTCGTAACGAGGGTAGAAATCCGCGCATCACCTGTCAAACATTTCCAGATAGAAGTACAAATCTTTTGGACGAGTGTAACTACGAAAAGGATAGGTATACACGCGCACTAACTAATCGATATTCCCGCCAGTAATAACAATGTATTGTTTTCGAATGAATTAATATATCCCTCTTGTTGCCTGTTCAAGTCTTCACTCTTCATTTTGCTTTCAATTTTCCCTCTCGTTCTTTTATTCTCTCTCACTTTCTCTCTCTCTCTCTCTCTCTCTCTCGCTGTTTTCTACCTCTTTTTATCTTTCTCTATTATAAATATTCTATCAAACGCTAAATATATATATATATCGAAGTTTTGTAATTATATTAATTGAAAATAATATCGTAGTTATACAATTCGTTACGTAAAATTGATAAAACAAATACGATTTCATATACCATCGTTATAAATAAATATAATAGAAGGATAAGATAAAAAAAGAAAAAGAAAAAGACAAAATTGGATACACTTAATCCTCGCGATTTTATAAATTAGAAAATTTTTCAATAATTCAAAAATTCGAGAGAATTTTTTTTTGAAAGAATACGTTTTGTTTCAGATGAAACAAAAAAAAGAAAAATTCTCCCCTCCTTCCCCAAAAAAAGACAAATTAACCTCGATTTTCAAGATTGTATATCTACGGTGAAAAAGAATGAAACAGGTAAAAAAAGTAATAAAAAAAAGAACGGAAAAAATATATTACAAGGTTACTTACATTCCGTAATTCAAAATACTTCGAAAAAGAATGAATCATAAAGGGGATTTACATTTATGCCATGCGGAAATTGAGGTATAGCTAAGGGTTTCAAGGATGTGTGACCGGTGCTTAAACGCAATACGATGATGAGAAACAAAAAGAAAAAGACAGAGAGAGAGAGAGAGAGAGAGAGAGAGAGAAATATGCAATGGTCGGATTCGGATAACCGTAATGTAAAAAAGAGATAGAGAATAAAGCTTCGGGTGCTCGTAGTAAGCACAACACACAGGAGCAATAGTAGAGCCCTCGTTACGAGCTTTTCGCAGTTGGCGAGCACAATGCGTGCGGCTTTTGTCGAAAATTTCCGCGGGCTTTTGACCCCTGAATTTTCCCGTATGCATTCTCACTTTCTCCCTCTCTCTCTCTCTCTCTCTCTCTCTTTCTTTCTCACATACACACACACACACACACACACACACTCGCTCTCTCTCTCCCTCTCTCTCTCTCTCTCCCTCTCTCTCTCTCTCTCTTTCTGTCTTCCGCCCTTTTGCCTTCGCACCCCGTTCTATTCTCTACATGGCACTCATCGTTCTTCGACGATTGGCTCATACGCCAGTGAACTCTCTCATATAACGCTACCGAGTCCCTTTTCCATTCAACGCCGATCCCGTGAAATCCGGCTCATTAAATTGTCGGGCACGGGTTCGGGAGTCGCATGATCACCACCTCCATATCCTTTATCTACGAACGTGTCCTCGAAGGCTCTCAAGGTATTCGAACCAGAACCAACAAAATCGAAACGTCAGTTCTTTGGCAAACAAGTATACTCTAACATCAATGATGATGA